>NW_027640006.1:0-17125 GCF_949606895.1 Notothenia rossii | reverse complement strand
GTTGGCTTCTTACTTTTTACTAAAGTACCCAGTTTTTACATTTTGGGGTGCCTGGAAGACCTTCCTCTATATCAATTATTTTTCATTAGTATATTGTTAAATATACAGAGCAATCAGTGATCTCTTATAACCAACAAATTGGATCCATTTCCAACTAGGTACAGACATCCCCTAACTTTGTTGGTCCCTGAACTTTCCACGCCATCAATATTTTTGTATGTGTATTACATTGGTTTATGACCATAAACACATTTCCCATATTGTCACATTTTGAGATATATTCAATTTAGACAGTCGAATCGGCTTAACAGTCGCTAAAATCCACCATACAGTACATGCTTGTTAGAATTATACCTGCAATGAAAGACTCGCAAAAATTGGTCACAGAGAGGCGGCTTGGTCCTTTAATGTCAGAATGTATTTGCCGTTAAGCGGACATCTGGTTTCTCCCTCTGTAACGGTTATCATTACCTCCAAGGTGTCTCATTTGTATCTGGCATATTTTGATTTAACCTCAACTGGTCAGTGAATGTTATTGTTTTTGTGTGGCCTGTAAAAAACGTTGAACTTCACTTTTCTTTTTGAATGCTAAAGGTTATAATGTAGTATTTGCATCAAATTGTAGTTTGTCTGAAGTGGTTTCTGTGCCATTTAACATAGAAGGGAGTTTTCCAGATTGAGAAACACAAACCTTTATCTAACCTAACACTCCACCCACCAACGCTAAGTGAGTTCAAAGATCAGACATTTTAATTCCATGACGAGACTACGAATGATGATCTACAGTAAACTAAGTCAACAAATATCTGACAGTTCCTCACAGATAACATTTTTAAAAAGTTACCCATCACTTGGTGTTCCTTCAGCCAAGTGACTTAAAACAATGACCTTAGACAGTCGCTGCAAACTGCCTACAATCATTTCCCATGGCTTTGTTTATGGATGGAATTCTGCTTTTATATATGAGGAGTGATCTGTAGTGTCATTTCATCAGTATTATCTTGCACATATAAATAGAGCTCCTCCCTGCTTGGTCAAGTTTCCAGCAACTAGATTAATAATTAATTCCTAAACTCAAAGGTCAACTTTTTGGCTGGAACAGGAACTATCTTTGGTTCATAGCACGTTGTTAGGCAAAGACGCCATCAAGTCTTTCTTGATACAGTTAGAGATTTGGCAGGAGACGATTACAGTTGAGGCCATTCACTTACTGTACGTGTTTCTCTCAACTATGAGGCACGTTAAGGCGTGATGTCACGACTTGCAAATTCATGCAACCCATGGATTGCACCTCGCACCTTTCCAAATATCGGAGACAATTCTGCAAAGTTGTAGGCCTCAAATTCATTCTGAAACCACATTTTTGCCATGTTTTGTAAGGGTCATTGCTCAAATCGTAATCTCTCTTGGTCAGTCCTGCCGTAAACCATTTGTTAAGGACTGTCAAATATCCAAAGTATTAGAAATTGCAAAAGAACAATGGTTCACACCCGATCAATTCCTATAATGTAATCCAGTGATTCTCAAATGGGGGTACGCGGACCCCTAGGGGTACGTTGGGGTACTGCAGGGGGTACGTGAGATAAAAAAAAAATAATAATCTTAGTACAATAAGTTCAATAGAAAGCACAATTTTATATAAAATATTCCTAGAACCACTAAGGGGGTCCTCATATAAACATGTTACATTTGTGTATTTATAGTTGTTCATAATTTATCATTTTGTTCATTGGTTTGTTAATTATTGTAATTATTTATATAGGCTTTTTCTGTCAAAAATGTCCGTGGTCGGTCAGGGGGTACTTGGCAGAGAAAATGTTTCAAAGGGGGTACATTACTGAAAAAAGTTTGAGAAGCACTGATCCAATCAGCTAACCCTAACCCTAACCCTAACCCGTACATCTAATTGAATCCCAACTATGGTTGACATTCATGTTTGGGATTAAATTGATTTAACAACTTTGATAAAGGTGCAGATGTATTGCCATGGAATTTGATGTGCTCTTTCACGTTGCAGTTAGAAGATGGCATGGTCCTCACAATGTGGTTAAATTACAAGCGTCCAAACTAACACTAAAGAACGGCTAAAGATATAAGCTCTCCTTGAGGTAGATATGTCTTTAAATAGCAATGGGTTTTTCTTCCATTTTTCAGAAGAGTGTAACAGGCAAAAGAGAAGCAGGATTAGAGATGGTGAAATAAAAACATGTTTTTCAATCAGAAGGAATATCTTCAGACTTATCTTCTATGTCTTTCTTTGTGTCTCATTTCAGGAAGTATTGCAGTGATTGTTTGTGTGTTCCTGATCACCGTCATAGCCGTGTTGGTTGGTCTGTACTACTACAGGATCCGGTGAGTCCAGAGCTTAAACAAACTTCTAATTACATTATTCTACCGTCAATATACTAAAACGTTAGTGATGACATTTCCTGGCAACTGTTACACAAAAATGAAAACAAGCTGTTTTCACTTGAAATAAGTAAAAAAAAATCTGCCAATAGAACAAGAGAACATTTGCTTGGTAAGATTTCTTGAAATAAGATGGGATATTTAGATAAATCAGATCTTGCAATTAGCTGGGAAAACTTATTTTGAACTATATTTGACCAAAATCAGGACATTTTGTGTTACAAAATCAGTCATTTTCTTTTTAATGACTGATTTTAAATGCTATTTTCTTAATGTCTTTCATTTTTTGTAAAGCACTTTGAATTGCCCTGTGTTGAAGGGTGCTATATAAATAAACTTGCCTTGCCTTACAATATAAGCCGCAAATGCTCAAAAAAATTCTGTTTTCTGATTTTTGTTGGTGATTTTCTAATAAATATGTAAACAAATATGTGTTTCATCTGAGAGACAACTCAAAATAAGATTTCTTTACTTAACAAGATGATGCATTGTCTAAAAACAAGACCGGATATCCCACAGCATTGTTACTTGTGAAGTTATTGTGTCTTATATGGTCTTATAGGTGTAAATACATATTCTGACTAGATATTAGACAAATATACTTGGCAGGATTTCGAGTTTTTGTAGTGCATCATACAGTAGATCGTATTCATATTAAAGTAACAGCAAAACAGCATCAGTGCTCTTAGCATCCAGAGGAAAGTCAGTACCTTTTGGGTGAATCAGGAATAGTTCATTCAAATCACAATGAAAGATTATTTTTTCCGGATAGTTTTGGTTTTGTTCGTGGATGTTTTTATTCTCTCAAGTTTCTGCTTCCACAATGAAGATGAATGGAGTTTGTTGAAGAACCAAACGCAGGATTTAATTATCTCACCAGGCCGTAACATGTTTTTTTTAATAAAGTAAATATGGTGTGATCAGGTCTCATATTGACTATTCATACCAGAGAAATGAATAGATAAGATAATGTGCTTTATTGATCCCAAATTGGGAAATGTTTTCGAATAGAAACTGTTCACAACCACATTGAATTTGACCAATGAGATTATTTGTATTTCACATGAGACTGTGGTCATCAAATCTTTGCTAAATAATATTTTAGAGGGATCTCTTGTATTTTTCTTCTCAAGTCAACCTTTTCTCACTCTGTTTTCTGCTCTCCTTCTCCGTTCCAGACGAATATCTTACAACCATCTTTTGGAAAGCAACGAACACTTTTTTGTAAACTTCAGCAACCCCATGTATGACACTTAGATCTGAACCTTTGAGCTCCGACTACGGAAGAGACCCAATTAACTCAAAGTTCGCAGGAGACCTTCTGATCAGAGTGTGTGAAGTGTGTGGCTAATGAGTTCAGCACGGTCACTTTTAAAAACTGACATGCAGCCTTGATTCATGCAAAATGCAAAAATAAATGGCTTTTAGCCAAAGACTTTGTGTTGCTAGGTGTAACCAAGGTAGGACATTTTTACTCGGGTAGCTTTTAAAACAGCTCCGGCCGTATTTTCACAGCACAGAATCATATTACTAAAACTCATTATAAACATGTGTATCAGGGGTATGATGCATTTCTCAAGATACTGGTATCTAGACTTATAAAAACAATTGGAAGCCAACAGGATAATTGAACAGTAAAATAAATTAAGTGCAATTTATGAAACAAATTAACAGTAGATCAAAAATATTTTAGATTTATCGTAGATTGTTTTATAGGCAAACAACCGAGGTAATTGTTCCCCCTTACTGTGAAATGATAAGATGTCCATTGCAAACGTATGTTCACATTCAGTTGAAATACGACTCATCTATAAATCTGTTGATAATCAAGCAATTATATTATGTATTTAGAGAAAATGGAGATGCTGTAAAAAAAAAAGGGTTAGCGCCTTAGCACCTTGGATTAAGGCAAATAATTGTTTGATTGAAGTGTTGGGTTATTCCATCCGAGGACAAACATACAGTCACATACAGTCCATTAAAGTGAGTATGAGTTGATTTCATATCACACACTTCAGACACTGAAGTTTCCTGGAGCGAAACACTGAATCCCTTCCTGCTATTCAGCTAAACTTTGACCTATCATTTGAGGAACCCAACAAGACAGCAATCATGTTAGGAGGCTGAATTTACAATAACTATTGCCTAAATATAATGTTGGGAATTGAATTTGGCTCCCTGATACCTGATCAACTATTGTATTTATTATTTTCTAGGTATTGATTGTGTATAGTGTAATGTGTTTTTTTTCAGTGAGATTTTGCTTCGCTTAGGAGCTTAGGCCTTTCTGATATCTTGAATATGTAATACATTATTGTTTGTTTGCATTCAGGTGAAGAATAATGTGACAATATTTAATTGTGAGATGATTGTATTTAATTATTTGTGTAATAAAGCCATTAAGAAAGACTGTAAGTCCCTGTGATGGTTGTGCAGGGGAATCTCAGGGAGAAACGTTGACGATTGTGAACACACAATGATCGAGTAATTGGTGGCAGACTTTCATTTTCCTGTCTAAATGATTTGCTTTTACTTTTGAGTCTTCTCTAGCAACCATCATCAATCGAAATTAGGATCTGTGAAGAACTTCAGTGTATGACCTATACAAATAATAACATTACCACCAACTACAGCAGTACTTCGTTTAGTGCAAAAGCTAGCATGCTAAAATACTAAGACGGATCAACACAGTTTACATTATACCTGCTTGATTTTAGCACGTTAGCATTGCCGGAGTGAACACGTTACCATGCTATAGTTAGCATTGCGCTAACAATTACAGCCTCAGGGAGCAGTTAGCATGGCCATACAATCAATCTTTTTCGAAGCTTCCTGGCTTTGTGTTTTAGCACAACATGCCGTTGTTTGTTGGGATATTTATAACAATAATCTAAGTCATAATTCTATTTCCTGCTGCACATTTTGACCTATGGAAACGTAGCCACTTCAGTAATGTTAATATAAAAGTGGGGCTAGAAAAAAATCAATCGGTACATTGATTTGTTGAATTAGAAATGATAGAGTCATGAAAAATAATCTTTAGATCTTTATTTCTGTTCTGCAAAATATCTAATGTAGCTATCTCAACCGAAAAGCATGGCCGCTTTCAAAACATGTGAAACACAGTGATGTGATACTGTAAACAGGGTTTAATTAAAACAAACATGGATGCTGAGGTTCAGTTCAGCTCAATATCTTCAGCTCCTCAATGGGCTGCAGTCAGAGCATGTATTAGTGGAAGCTTTAATAACTGTCCTGTCATCACTGCCCTCCCATCTTATCTGCTCCCATTCTTTATCTTCCTCAAGCCCCTCTCATAAGGAATCTTCCTCTCGTGCCCAAGCTCTCCTTCTCTCTCCCTATTTCACGTAACACCATCCGCCTGATGTTGTTTGTCCAACCTCCCATTTTCATCTCAATTGAAATTCACACAATATCAACTCTGGCTTTATTGCTAAAATACTGTAGCCGAACAATCATTAACTAGCAGTGTGCAGAAATAACTGAATATATCCAGTTATGTTCATCTCTTTCATGTTACAGTTTAACACTTAATTTTCTAATTTATCCTAAGGTTTACTTCCTGTTGTCTTCATTTCAGATCTTTTCAGGTAAAAGTAGAAATGCTATCATGTAAAAATTGCTTCTATTTCTTAAATATTGCATAGAAAACGTATACATTTCCTTGATTGATGATTGTATGCATGCAATGGACTAAAATGTAATTCAAATTAAATAATTAAACTTGCACCAAAAAGTACAATGCACTATTTATTGTTTCCTCTCTCTCTGTCTCCCTTATATGTTCAACATGATCAGCGCATTATTCGAAAAATAATAAGTGATATAAAATACTCAAGTACTTACAAATGTACAAAAGCATAGCAGTGTAAATGTTCTTAATTACTGTAGCGGACAAAATCATATAGAAATAAAACAGATAATTAACTTAAAATAATACAGCCGCTGAGGCACTAGTTAGCGGATCTTACGCAGGGCAATGATCCAGGTCCAGACAAGATTCTCCATTTGTGCAGTTTATTCCGATAACAAAGAACAACGAACAGGTTTCCTATATCCCTTTTCCTTAAGCCTTTGCTATTGCTGACTTGAAACACCCTGGTAAAAAACCGTTTGCCTACTAGTGCTCTGGCTCCCACCACCCACCTGTCTCCAATATATACAATTACACCAGGTGCTCTAATCACCCAGTGCCCAAAACATGCCTTCAAAATAAAAGCATAGAAACTACTTTAACTTATGAAGCTAACTAAGAATACATATAAATAAATGATAATAATAATAAACAGCAAGAAAATAAATGTTAAACTGTTAAATAATATAGAGAGATATATATAGCTCCAACAGTTAGTCTTCACCACTGCTACATCTCTGCTGTATTTGTCCTTGTTACTGGGCAGCAGCAGTAATAATAGAGGGAGCAGATTTCTGTGATGCACAGCTATTAGCAGGCCTTAAATACTCCAAGCAGTGTGTGTGTGTGTGTGTGTGTGTGTGTGTGTGTGTGTGTGTGTGTGTGTGTGTGTGTGTGTGTGTGTGTGTGTGTGTGTGTGTGTGTGTGTGCGTGCGTGCGTGGGCGCGCGTGCGTGCGTTCGGGTGTATTTGTGTGTTCTGAAAAAACACTTTAAATGAACTCTTTTTTAAATTGATTCGCCTCTGATATTTTGTTAAGGTACAGCGTAACTAAAATATATTTTTTCTGCATGTACAGTATAAGATAAATTCAGCATTTTATTTTTCATTTCTTGTTATTAATATCCCAAATGTATTAAATGTATTCCTCTATTCAAATAATAAGAAGGCCAACCTGGGACCTGGCTGTTGCGTAACATTCAGTGCCGCCTTGGAATAAACTTTACATTATACATTATGTGTTTTATTTACTGATTTGATAACTACAGATTTAGCGAAACTTGAGGAGAGAGTGTCATTAGCTGGCAGTAATTCTCAGAGTTAATACGGCACAATGTGCTCGATATACAGAGATGCTGTCTGACTTTGTGAAACAGGAAGAGGCCTTTTCTCTCTATCAGGTTTCACTTGCTCAAACAGTTTGAAACCGCAGTCCGATAGCAGGCAGTACAAACACAATAAGAGAGGTGGCTTACATCCGGCTTAATATGACATATTTATTACTGTGACACCTAAACAAACTATTTTTTAAAGATTTACCATTTAAATGAACAATAATATATCAGGATAATAATCAGTCTGTTACATAGACAATGGGATTCACTTATAATCATAGAGAAATTACAATATGTTTCTTTATACATATGATGCCTAAGTAAATGTGTGTATGTTCCCTACTGTAGTTTAATATATGTATGAATGCATACTGTGTAATGTCTGTTGCTTCATACTCTATGAGAATACAGTATCTATTTGTGTCTGCTCCTCTTTTCTCATTTCTAATGATACTTAGAATAATTTTTGCAGGTATTTAGTCATAATCCATCAGGTACAAATCCTACATTTGACCTGCACTAGAGAAAAAGAAAGTATCCAGAGTTATAACAATTCACATTTATGGCACCATAAATATTAGCAAACACCAGGAAACAGAAACCATTGTTTCATTTATCTGGAAAGTGGTTATAGGTTTTACTTTCTGCCTCATGGGAGATTGACTCATTTCCCAAAGTTTAACAGACAGCTAAACGAAACTGGTTAGATATGGGTTCAGAAATGGGCATTTGGTGTTAGCAAGGTGAAGTGTTTCTCTGCATTTGTAATGTTAGTGACTTTTACCACCAGTAGATGTCACTAATCATGGTTAGTAACATACGAGTTTCAATGCAGAGGGTGTGAGGAATACAACATATTAGTGTGTGTGTGTGTGTGTGTGTGTGTGTGTGTGTGTGCGTGCGTGCGTGCGTGCGTGCGTGCGTGCGTGCGTGCGTGCGTGCGTGCGTGCGTGCGTGCGTGCGTGCGTGCGTTTGTGCGTGCGTGCGTGCGTGCGTGTTCTGAAAAACACTTTTTTTATTTGATTTGGTTTTGTTAAGGTACAGTGTAACTAAAAATAAAATGTCTGCATGTATAAGATCAATTCAGCATTTTATTTCTCACTTCTTGTTAATAATATGCCAAATGTATTCAATTTATTCCTCAATTCAAATGATAAGAAGGCCAACCTGGGACCTGGCTGTTTCTCTTTGAGTGTGTAACATTCAGTGCCGCCTGGGAATAAACTGTATTCTCCAGTGGTTGATTAACCACTGGAGAATACAGTGGTTAATCAACCACTGTATTAGTCACGGTGGTCATATACGCGTTTTATTTTATTACTGATTGGATAAATACAGATGTAGAAAAACTTGAGGAGAGAGTGTCATTAGCTGGCAGTCATTCTCAGAGAAAATACGGCACAATGTGCTCGAAACACAGAGATGCTGTCTGACTTTGTGAAACAGGAAGAGGCACTGTCAGAGCATTTCAAAGATTGATTGTTGTCAAGGGGTGAACTCTGAGGCATGAACTGAACTGCACGACTCAACTCAGACTCAGGTAGTGTTCAAAATAAAGACTTTACTGGTATTGTCACAGTAACAAAACAGGGAAAAACAATAACACTCTTATGAGGAAAAACAAGGACTATGATCATGAGCTTAGAGGAACGTAATATGTCCGTGGAGTCGGCTTGTACGTGTATCCTAAATGAGGAAACAAACTGGCAATGGACAGGAGGGGACTAGCACAATATATACACAGGGTAAGGGGAACAGGTGGAAACAATCAGGGCGGGGGGAAACAATCACGGACACAGGAGACAGATAGGGGCGTGGAGGCCTGAAATGAGGGGGAGAGTTACTTATTGGAATAAACATAAAGCACGGGACAAAGGGACATGACAAAACTAACATAAAGAATAAACTTTCACAATAAGTTTCTTAGACACTACAATTGTTGATGTTGTGTGAAAAGCATTTCAGCAAAACATATTTTGAAAAGACGTTGCCCATCCCAGCTTCACCTAACATGCCAGAGTTAGAACTTCCTGTGCATCACCATCATTGCATAAAGACTGTGGTTTGATGACGGTAAGAATGAACCAGATTAAGGAATTTCCCCTGGAAAATTAATCAGAAAGTTTCCAGAGCTGTTGTCGTTACTGACTCAGAATAGACCGACTAAGATTGTTGTCATTTACATGTGCTTACATGATTGAAGATGTGTTTGCCGTAGCAGTGTGTGTCATGTTGTTGGAGACATGTGTTGTGTGTGCTATGATGATGATGATGATGAGGATGATTTTTTATTTTTTATTTTATTTAACCTTTATTTAACCAGGATAGGTCTCATTGAGATTAAAAATCTCTTTTTCAAGAGAGTCCTGGCCCAAGAATGGTAACAGCACAGTTTCAGACAGTTTTACAGTTACAAACAATTTAAAAAAAACACACAATCACAACACAGTCATACACCAAGTTTAGCCAAAGCATTTACAGACACAGCGGCCTGCTTCGAGGTCAGTTAAAGTTGCTTTGAGTGTTTCTAATGAGACCAGCTCTCTGAGTTTCAGCTCAGTTTGAAGCAGGTTCCAAGCTTGAGGGGCAGCGTAACTGAACGCCCTTTTCCCAAGTTCAGTACGGACCTTTGGTACAGTTAAAAGGAAAAAGTTCTCTGAGCGAAGTCGATGATGATGATGATGATGATGAGGAGGATGATGATGATGATGATGATGATGATGATGATGATGATGATGATGATGATGATGATGATGATGATGATGATGATGATGATGATGATGATGATGATGATGATGGATATACAGATATGTCTGTGTGTGTTTTACCACCAACTAATACATTACAGTAGCAGTTCTCTGTGCAGTACTGCAGTTGTGTTTGTGTCGTTTTCTTGTGTTTGATGATATACAGTTGCAAGAAGAAGTATGTGAACCCTTTGGAATGACCTGGATTTCTGCTTAAGTTGGTCATAAAATGGAGGAAGCCACTGCTGTCCAGAAAAAACATTGCTGCACGTTTGAAGTTTGCAAAAGAGCACCTGGATGTTCCACAGCACTACTGGCAAAATATTCTGTGGACAGATGAAACCAAAGTTGAGTTGTTTGGAAGGAACACACAACGCTATGTGTGGAGAAAAGAAGGCACAGCACACCAACATCAAAACCTCATCCCAACTGTGAAGTATGGTGGAGGGAGCATCATGGTTTGGGGCTGCTTTGCTGCCTCAGGGCCTGGACAGATTACCATCATCGACGGAAAAATGAATTCGAGTTTATCAAGACATTTAGCTGGAGAACTTAAGGCCATCTGTCCACCAATTGAAGCTCAACAGAAGATGGGTGATGCAACAGGACAACGGCCCAAAGCACAGAAGTAAATCAACAACAGAATGGCTTCAACAGAAGAAAGTAGGCCTTCTGGAGTGGCCCAGTCAGAGTCCTGACCTCAACCCAATTGAGATGCTGTGGCATGACCTCAAGAGAGCGATTCACACCAGACATCCCAAGAATATTGCTGAACTGAAACAGTTTTGTAAAGAGGAATGGTCCAAAATTCCTCCTGACCGTTGTGCAGGTCTGATATGCAACTATAGGAAACGTTTGGTTGAGGTTATTGCTGCCAAAGGAGGGTCAACCAGTTATTAAATCCAAGGGTTCACATACTTTTTCCACCCTGCACTGTTAATGTTTACATGGTGTGTTCAATAAAAACATAAAAACATATAATTGTTTGTGTGGTTTTAGCTTAAGCTGACTGTGTTTGTCTATTGTTGTGAATTAGATGAAGATCAGAACACATTTTATGACCAATTTATGCAGAAATCCAGGAAGTTCCAAAGGGTTCACATACTTTGTCTTGCAAGGATTTATCTAATCTTTATTTAATCAGAGGGAATGAGAAGCAGCTGGGTGATTGGGTGATATAGATGAAGCTGTGGTTGGGAAGGGCAGAGAATAAGAGAAAAGTGGAAGCACGTTTGGAAACGATGGAATGCCCCGGCGAATAACGAGTACGGCCAATGACACGCTGGTGTTTAGCCAAATTATATTTTCAATGGTCACCATCTTAGTTTAGCATGCTAACATTTGCTACTGTAGTCGGTAGTGACCATAAATAACAGCTGAAGCTAATGGAATTCCCTTAGCTTTGCAGGTATTTGTCATTGGTTGACCATCCGAATGATCCTAAAGAAAATCAAAGCATTACAGTTTTGCCAATGGGGAAAATGACCATGTGGTCTGTACCACATTTCACATTTCACAGTAATCCAATAATCTATATATTGTATGAACAGTTTCACCCAAAACCAGATGTGAACCTGGCATTAAAGGAAACATCTGTGCAGCATTGAAGTCATTAGGGTTCATCTCTTGGGAACCATGAATGTTGTTGCAAATATATCTAGTATGTGTTGGGAAAATTGAGAACTTTAACTCACTTTAGTAACAAGAAATTAGCTAATCGTTTTGATTCATTCGTTTGGGTGCTACAGAAAAAGTGAGAGATGTACCTGAGGAATAAGGATCAATCCTACGGTGGACATGAACATTCATAAAAAAACAATCCACTAGTTGTTAAGATATTTTTTTCCTTCCTTAGAGACATCACAATGTTGCTAAGAAACACTCATTCCTATTGGCTAAGAGTTAGGGTTAGGGTTGTTTTGTTGGACCCACAGTCCAAAACCCAAAATAGATAAAGTACTAACATCAAAGGGTAAGTTCGGCATGTTTGCTAATATTTTTTTAAATACCTTATTTATTAATTGTTGCTGATTGACTCAAATCATATATTAGTTTATGAATGGTTTCAGCTCTGGAAATAGGAAAAAGTCTTCTTAGGGTCAGTGGGTTTCACGACTTACGATGTTGCCGGTTGGCATTGGTTTCATATGGTTAACCAGGAGGTTTCATCTCTTTCGGGATTGCTTATTATGTTAATGTAGATCCTTACATTTCTCCTTGGAAACCTTTTCATTACGCATCTGCTTCATAATTCACCCTGAGGTGTTTTTTCACAGGAGGAAGAGAGAGTAAGAGAGGAGGGGGGAGTTCCTGAGTAGAGCGGTCACACAGCGGTGTCACACACACATGCAGGTCTGATCAAAGTGTGGCAAACACTGACTCTACTGTTACACTCCACTGGCTGCTCAACCTAGAGCCTGAACGTTGGATCATTCATCCTTCACCTCATGCAGAATTCCTTCGCCATTTATAATTTCTCCGTTGCCTTCTGCCACAACGTCACATTTCACTTTAGCCTTTAACCCAAAGCATCAACCAACGTCCAATCCAAACGTTTTCATTTTGTTTTGCCCTGTGCAATTATGTTATGGTTAAAGGTGGGGTAGGTCATTTTGGAGAAACCAGCTCGAGTGCGCTAGAATTTGAAAATACACAGCCGGAAAAAATCTGTCACTTCCTTACAGAGCCCCTCCTCCAACACGCACATGACCAATGAGGGCACGAGATAAGTTTGTGCACAGATGGAAGGCTGACAGGCAGGTAGGCCATCCAGTTACTTTAGCCCGGCCGGCTACGATGATTGGTCGTGCTTTTTACAGTACCACGGCTTCCACAGATGACATTTTTTTATGGATTTCTTCTCAAAGCACTTCAGATATTCATTGCTATCGGGATGTTAAGAGCATTCCATGGAATATATCAAAAAGTGTATCTCGAGCCGGTTTCTCAAACTTACCTACTCCACCTTTAAGTTACCGTTAATACAGATGGTTGTGACGGATATGGGCTATTACAGGAAACAAACTATAAGGACCCCTATGACATTCTGAGGTAAATATAAAAACTGAAACTTTGACTTTAATAAAATGTATTATGTCAACAAGTTTCACAAAACTGTATTAGGTTAGTTGAAAGCAATAACATTTAGTTTAAATAGGATCAACTTAATATTATCGCTTTCAACTAACCTAATACAGTTTTGTGAAACTTATTCACATAATACATTTAATTAAAGTCAACGTTTCAGTTTTTTCAGTGTATGTTGTATGTATATTTGTATATCTTCCGGGAAGATTTGGGCTAGATTGCACTTCACTTGTTCCTGGTATTTTGTCCACCCTTTGGAGTCCCATATTTAAAGTTCCAAGAACATGTTGACGTCAAATATCCGCAAATTTGCCAAAGCAAATTCCTGACTCTGGACTCAAAACAAACATGTTTTCCAATGATTCATGCATGCCTTTGGTTGATATGTTACCGCGGTAAATTTCCCCTCCTCTCCCTCCCCTCTGACCCAGTCTTGCCCAATCCTCCCCACAGGGTCCGATGCCAGTCACATCATCTAGGACGTCCAGGCAGAATATATAAGCAGCAGCCACTCCTGCATGGAGACATCCGTCTGAACTGAAACCGAGAGCGATTACAGCTGCAGAGAATCCCATTGATTATATTCAGGATTTAAGAGAAGTAGGAAAGACAAGGAGCAGATCTGGTTCTACAGAAGACTTGTAAGTTTGCTTTAAATGTTTTATTTGAATGTGATTAACTGTTTTAAATCTTTAAAAAGGTTTTCAGTGTTATAATAGGTATGTGAATATGTATGTCGTTAGAAAACATGTTTTCATTTGGATTATATTCACCTTTTTAAGGATACTAATTCTCCACTGTACATCATCTTTCTACACCCAGTCGCTGGTAGTGCGTTGGCGGGATATGTGAATGTGTTGTTCTTTGTGGCTTCCCTCCCTTGCAGACAAGAACCAATCAGAGATGGAGCTTCTGACAACCGCCTTAGTCATCACTCTCCTGTCTACAACAGCATCCGCTAAGCCGGTAAGCTAACCACAAAGCAACATATAAAACGTCCTTCTTCCTTCTCACTGATCTTTCCTTCTCAACAAATGTGCCTGTTGTATTTTGTTTCAATCTCTTTCACAACTGAGGTATTCAACCCTGTGCTACAGTAAAACTGATTATTGCTTTATTATGAATACGTACCGATTCTATTTGAGGTATTCTACTAATGTAATTATTCTATGGTGAACGAATTAAGGCATATCCCTTTTAAATATTCCCTCTGCGGATCAAATGTTTTTGTTTGTCGATGCACAATGAACACAAGACTTTTACATTTAGTCGTTTTTACAGTTAAGGCTCTAAAATTGCTACATTATGAGTTACATTTTGGGTTTGTTGCACCCAACACATTCATGCCATGTGCTGTAACTATGTAACTTTTCTGAGGACACAATATACTTTAGGTTTTACATTTGGTTAATTGTTACCCACATTAATTTACAAATAAGTAGATCAGCTGATTGGCAAGCAGAACTTAAATTACCTTTTAATTAATCCGTTTATACTTAATATCCTCTGTGTTTGACAATTAGTTGGTCAAAAATAATAAGTGCTTTATCGGCCTAGAAAGAGAAATTATGTTTGCAATATCACGTCAATTCTTATAGACATTTAGGAAATTAACAAGAGGATTGTGAGTTTTAATTGTGTAACAATAACCAGTAATGTGAGCACTCCCTATGTGACTCTCTGACTTGTGGATACTTGTCTTTAATTGCATACGTAACCAAATATAAGCCCAGAGCATTTGGTTTCACACAGGACACAAACCTTATGACAACGCTGATAAATGAATATATTTCTCCGATGATTGCTCATAAACCTTCAGTATGACATTGGTGAGGAAAAGGTGGCGTTGTGTTTTTAAACTAACTATATTTCACAACTTGCTATGCATGGCGTAACGGACACCCTATACATTGTAACTTAACAAAAATCATGTAGAATAATTTAACAATGGGAATATATAAGATAATAACCAAGGGGAAATGCATGTATCCACTCTGTTGTTGTGTACACACATTACAAATACATAGGACCTATACACATATGTATACACATCATGCACTTTTTATGGAGAGGTGCCAGAGAGAGAGAGTGCCAGGTTCTCTGTTGGGAGTTCGATTCCTTGCTCAACGACACCTCGGCAGTACCCAGGAAGTGTATTTCTTTGGTGAACTGGCACCTTTCCATATTTTTTTGTCCAGTCGTGACGTGAACCAGCAATCCTTCAGTTCCCAAGTCCCTACCGACTGAGCTGGATACATGGGTTTAGATGTCAAGATAAGACTTTATTTATCCCGAAGGAAATTGTCGGGCCAGAGTTACAAAAATACAATAAACACAGCAGCATAATAATAAAACTGTACACTAAAAGTGCAGTAAAAAGAGCAATTCAATATCTACAGGAAACATAGACGGTCAGTTAATTAATGTAAATATTAACAGTATTTAGTAGTGCAAAAGAACATAGTGGCAGATACGTAATTGCACGTCAAATAGGAAATTGTGTGCTTTAACACCAACAGTAGCAGTAACAACATATCTCTCATTTTCTATTCCCTCCCCTAGATTGGTTGGCGTCGGCATCAGGATGCTGACATCGCTGAAAATGACCAGATGCAAGGATGGCTGAGGATGAATCGCATGGGGTCTTCGTGGTCTGCAGAATCTTCGAGCTACAGTGACTCATCTTCAGAGTCGAGTGAGTCACTGGAGTCTGAATCTAGTGAATCTTCAGAGAGTCAGTCTTCAGAGAGTCAGTCTTCAGAGGAGTCCTCTGAGGAACGTCCATTCACCGATCAGACAACTATGGGCATGACCCCCACTGCCATGACAACCATCACTAATGTAAAAAGGAGTACGCCGACCCCTGAGCCAGACACAGGGAGCACAGATGGGCCGACTGATTCAGGGAAAACAGTCCCGCCAGCAACACCGACCCCATCTGATGGTACCACGTCATCTGGATGTACTCAGTGTTTTATCTTGACGATTCCAACGGCAGTTCCCATCACAGAAACAAGAGGAGACAACTAACCAACGGCATTCATATGCCAGTCAAATCTTTCTCACATGTCTCTTGTGTTGTTATGACAGGTTAAGTATCACAAAGATTTCCATTCTATAAATGTCTGTTACGGCTATGGCCTGCTGAATAAAGCCCTTACTGTACATTAGCAATTTTATTAGCTAGGCAAAATTCCCGAGGAAAATCATATGTGGCGCTTTCAGATATAAAAATACCTGCAGTTACTGCTTTTCGCCTTAGGAACTGTCAAAAAGTACAAGATGGATATTTTTGAGACATTAAACCCCATTTGCCTTTATCAATTCACAAAGTATGAAAGTCAACATATGTAAAGATCAATAAAGCCATAAATGTGAAGTTTCTCTAGACTTACTACCTAACAGTATCAAGTATGTCCTTTAATGACCACTAGATGCTTGATAAAAAAAAGCAAGTTAGCATCCATATAGACCTGCAGTGTGTAAAGCTGGGGTGGGTAAACCTCTTTAAAAAAAACGTTTAGTTAAAAATTCTCTCTACAACACTAGGCTATATACATTTGGAGCTATGACAAAGACACATTTATATCGGTGGCTGTTAAAGGTGGGGTAGGTAAGTTGAGAAACCGGCTCGAGATACACTTTTTGATATATTCCATGGAATGCTCTTAACATCCCGATAGCAATGAATATCTGAAGTGCTTTGACAAAAAATTCATACAAAAAATGTCATCTGTGGAAACCGTAGTACTGTAAAAAGCACGACCAATCATCTGAGCCGGCCCGGCTAAAGTAACTGGATGGCCTACCTGCCTGTCAGCCTTCCATCTGTGCACAAACTTATCTCGTGCCCTCATTGGTCATGTGCGCGTTTGTGTGTTGGAGGAGGGGATC
>NW_027640007.1:0-21532 GCF_949606895.1 Notothenia rossii | reverse complement strand
GAGGATGTCAACGCCTCATGAATATGGATAAGCACCTCATATAACACGACTTCAATAATGCAAATGACCCCTTTAAGGGAAGTCTTCTTTACTAGAGAGCAGGTTCGACAAGAAAAATAGGCCATGAGCCGGTTTTGTACATAACAGCTTTTTATGTAGATTGTCTCCCTTCTGTTTTTCAGGTATTTGAAAGTATAAGAACATTTTTTTATAAAAGATGTTCACGTGTCTCTCGGGGGAGATCTGCTCCCTTGTTCTATCAGAAAGCAGCAGCTCGACTGCAAACCCCTGTAGTCTCGCTGTAAACACCAAACTAAATCAAATCTTTCCGTTCAGTTCATTCTCTGCTTTAATTTCACGCTAAATGACTCATTTGTGTGAGTTCCTGTCCTCATTAATCATGTTGTTCCATCTCATCTCTTTTAATTCAGCCCTCTCATATCGGTCCACTTTCATGTCTTTTCTGAATTGGCAAATCAAGTTATAATAACGAAGCCCTGGGTTGAGTTAGAAACTAATGAATGCTTTGTGAATTAAGAGCAGCTTTGAGAACCAGATGGAGTTCAACAAGTGCGACACTTTTGTGCTTGTGTCAGAAAAACTTGGCAGCTTCAGCTTAAGTGCTTTTCTGTGATAACTTCTGTCACAGTTGATGCTGTTTTTATGCACTGAACTATGTTACACTGTTGTTGTCAACGCCAGGCTCGCACTGCAGGAGTTTAGAAATCCTCACCGTATTTAAAATCTGTTGCAACTGCAAGGATTATCTCGTCTCTAATCTGAAACATGCACACTTTGCAAGATATGAGAATAATGGCGCATCACAGAGGATATTATTAGGTTATCG
Source organism: Notothenia rossii (assembly GCF_949606895.1). Classification (NCBI taxonomy): domain Eukaryota; kingdom Metazoa; phylum Chordata; class Actinopteri; order Perciformes; family Nototheniidae; genus Notothenia; species Notothenia rossii. Next base: position 20,685 of record NW_027640007.1, on the reverse strand, counting down.
CTCCCCAGGGGGATCGTACGGAGAAGCAGATGGATTCAAACACAGGTCTTCAGCGAGAACTGGAGGTGAGATATGAGCCGTCAGCTTTAATCCCCATCAACAGGAGTATGCTAGCTTACATTACAATACCTCTTATTTAAATGTTTCCCATGGAGCTGCCTCAAAGTAGCTTCTTTTCTTCTGAATGCACCACATCTTTTCAGAAAAGAGACCGTAATGTGACAGTAGAAAATGGACGTGAAGCTACATTTTGTCCCTGTCTGCATCATAACAACCACCGAGTTTTACATTGTCAAATTGAGAGGTGATTATAATCATGTTTTGTGGACACAACGCCTAATTATCCAGATTTGAATTTCTAAATATCAAAACATATTTGCAATTAAAACGGCAACAATGAGTCACTGAGAAGTTCAGGGGGTTTAAGACTGGATCTGTTAACTTCTCACATTAACACCTAATCTGGGCCAAACATCAGTCACAACCAAGGAGCTTTCCTCCAGCTATAGGCAGAGTGTACCGGGTATACATCTGCTGAACAGCTTCTGTTCTGTCTACAGTGTTGAGCTAGCTGTGGTGTGTTTACCTTGGTGGTGTTGAGCTAGCTGTGGTGTGTTTACCTTGGTGGTGTTGAGCTAGCTGTGGTGTGTTTACCTTGGTGGTGTTGAGCTAGCTGTGGTGTGTTTACCTTGGTGGTGTTGAGCTAGCTGTGGTGTGTGTACCTTGGTGGTGTTGAGCTAACTTTGGTGTTACCTTTGTGGTGTTGAGCTAACTTTGGTGTTACCTTGGTGGTGTTGAGCTAGCTGTGGTGTTGAGCTAGCTGTGGTGTTGAGCTAGCTGTGGTGTGTTTACCTTGGTGGTGTTGAGCTAGCTGTGGTGTTGAGCTAGCTGTGGTGTTGAGCTAGCTGTGGTGTGTTTACCTTGGTGGTGTTGAGCTAGCTGTGGTGTTGAGCTAGCTGTGGTGTGTTTACCTTGGTGGTGTTGAGCTAGCTGTGGTGTTGAGCTAGCTGTGGTGTGTTTACCTTGGTGGTGTTGAGCTAGCTGTGGTGTTGAGCTAGCTGTGGTGTGTTTACCTTGGTGGTGTTGAGCTAGGTGGGGTGTTGAGCTAGCTGTGGTGTGTGTACCTTGGTGGTGTTGAGCTAGCTGTGGTTTTGAGCTAGCTGTGGTGTGTTTACCTTGGTGGTGTTGAGCTTGCTGTGGTGTGTTTACCTTGGTGGTGTTGAGCTTGCTGTGGTGCAGCTCCAGAACGTGTAGCGCCGCCTGCAGGTTGGCTTGAGGCTCCGACAGCTCCATCTTGATCGGCCCCAGGCAGTGAACATCAGGAGGGGAAAGGTACATCCGCAGCAACGACAGATACACCTGCAGGAGGAAATATCAAGTTCAAGGTACAAGGCTTTTATTAGTCATACGTACAGTTACAGTGTAGTTATGACGATGAAAATCTTAGGTCACAGGCTCCACCAACAGTGCATATATATATATCAGAGTCATTGATATATTACTTGACCAGAAATGTGTCATGAGAATAATGATGAAGCAGCATAAAAAAAGTTTCATGCAAGACAAAAATTCACCTAAAAAAATAAAGGATTTTACAGAATTGAAAAACAGGATAAATATACCGAAACAGCAAAGACGATAAGACCAGATATAACATTTGCCCATGTTACAGCAGAAAAAACTTGGATAAGAAACCAGACAAGAAATGATTAATAATTGTAATAGAAATTGTACACTTGAAGGTTTTTGCACTAGACGCTAAACTGCATTTTGTTGTCTCGGTACTCAACGACAATACATTCTTCTTATCTAATCAAACAATACAAAATGATATACTCAAAGTTTCAGGGAACCTACCTGACTAAGAACATGGTGACTTTAAATACAGAAGTAGCTGGACATTTTGGAAATTATGCTTTGGCTAAACGTAAAAACGATAGATTTAAAATAAGAGTGAAGTAGCAATAGCTGCAATGTAATTAGCATATGTATCCAGGGGTCTCATGCATACACACACAACCTCACAAACATTTGACATCGATATACCATGCTGAGAAATAGCTCAGAAATATGTACATAGATAACATCTTAATAACTGAACTGAAGCTATGTTGGTAGTCTAGCTCTTTCCCAGTCTTCATGCTAAGCTAAGCTAACTGGCTACAGCTTGATATTTAACATGAGGATAGAAAAAATATATAACTGCTCTAAATAAAAAAAAATCCTTTGAAATTAGGCTATTTTTTATTATTAAAAGTGGACTTTACACACGGGCATCTATTAAGGATTTCATTACTTTCTGACCTTCAAAGAAACAGCATTGATTCATTGATTTTTTCCTCCAACCAACTTTAGACCCTCCAGAAAAACGCGATTCTGCGATCGCAGAATTTACCGCATAATCAGCCAAATGGCGCAGATTTTTAAAAGGCCGCATAATCCCCGCATTTTTCCACACAAAGTTGAGGGGAAAAAAAGTTAACTCGTCTTGACGTGACGTCATCAGCTCGCGCATCACAGAATGTAAACAACACTGTATAGAGTGAACGTGTGGAGCTCACACGAGAGAAAAATAAAAAAAATCTAATCCATCTCATTTACCGACGAACATTTCTACTAAAGACCGGGCAAAAAGTGGGGGGAAACTATTCTGCACCCAGTGTGTGTTGGAGCATAAGAGAAAATCGACGCACTTTGATTCATTCAAACATTCGAAAATGCTTTCTGCTGCTGCGGACAAGAAAGCCAAACAACTCACGTTCAGCGAGGCATCAACCTCCAAAACCCTTTCGAGGGCTACAAGAAACGAAGTGAGTAGCCTATAAGATTGAAGCTGGTCAGATAACGAACGAGTAAATGAAAACAGAATGAGGCGGAGAAGTGTGTGTGTGTGTGTGTGTGTGGGGGGGGGGGGGGTGGTGGTGGTGTGTGTGTGAGATTAAAATAGCCCAATTGCTTTTACAATAAATAAACATTGAATGTGTTTAATTGAGTAGTAAAGGGGTTTAACGTTAGTGGCAGGTTGTGTGTGAGAGAGAATAAATAAGACAGCCCAATATTTTAAAAAATTGTTATTCTTTTCCCCGCATATTTAGCATATTTCGCAACTTCCCGCAATTTCACGGCATAAAATCACATAAAAACCCCGCATGTTTAATCGCATAATCAAGGATTTTAGCCCGCGTTTTTCTGGAGGGTCTAACTTATTCACTCATTTTGACTTCTTTAATTTTGGTGTTTACTTGAAAATGCAAGCTACTTTTCAGACACACACCAAACAACAACAACAACAACAACAACAACTATTATTCATGCGGAATGAGGCTGTCTGGAGAGCTGTGTGCCTGTCATCTGGAAAGATAAATAATCCATTATATTTGTGAAGCTCTTTCTGAAGGTACTTAACCGTAAGAAGCCGAGTGTACATAATGAGAAAAGTGGTCATGAAACAACACAATGAAATCCAAGAGGACGAAGGTTAGAGAAACATGTTGTCTTATCTGGAACAAAACATTCAAATGTCCTTACATCTTTGTTCCCTTCCTCTGAACTGCTGTAGTGGCTGTGACAGTATCTGCAGAGGAAACATGAAAACGTGTTTATCTCTATGAAGCTCACAGCGCTGTAACAACACAGTGAGGATGAGTGAGTAAAGTCAAAGCTTTGTTTTAACTGAGAAACAAATGTACACTTTTAGACCGTTTAACATTCAGAAATTAATATCTAATCATCAGCAGTGGTACTCAAGTATAATTTGGAGGTACCTGTACTTTACTTGAGTATTTCTATTTCCTGCTACTATACTTCCACTCCACTGGCACTTATTTGGAAGGTTCAGATTCAGATAAATAGTGCAATATCTTACCACCAGATCATTTATCATGTAGGCTTCGTATTATTATTAGAGGTAGAGATTAAACTACTATAACTGTTTTTATTTCATTGTTTGGAAAGGAGAAAGCTACAGAGCAGGGGAGGATTGTAATATTCTGAGAAGAAGGAGTATATTTAGCAGAAAATAGCAAATAAAATAGATGAACCTTGGAAATGTCTGAGATATAAAGTGATTACATTAAGAGATGAATTGTTGGAAAGGTCTCAGTAAATCTACATCCAGAATTACTAAGATTAAAATGGAATTTCTCTGTATAAAAAAACATTCATATCTAATAGAAAAAACTGACAATGTACCTAAAAAACCTTCAGACATTTGAGACTATTATTATAAAATGTTGAAACTTTAACAATAACTTTATTTGAATGGTAATACTTTTACTGAGGTTACAGTTTGAATGCAGGACATGTACTTTTAACCGACTGTTTCCACCCTGTGTTGGTATTGGTTTACCTTTACCTCTTCCACCACAAATCAATATTAAATATGAAATGAGCCACTGGGCAAACATTTGGCTGCTGTGTGTTGTGAACTCCCTTCCTGTTCATCTGCAGGATGGTGTGTTTGTCTGTTGGAGTGAGTGTGAGTGTGTGTATGTGTGTGGAGGAGGACTCACTCTTCAGCCATGTGTGTGTGTGTATGTGTCTGTCTGTCTCTGCGTGTGGATGTCTGTCGGCAGGAGATGTCTGTGTGTGTGTGTGTGTGTGTGTGTGTGTGTGTGTGTGTGTGTGTCTGTGTGTGTGTGTCTGTGTGTGTGTGTGTGTGTGTGTGTGTGTGTGTGTGTGTGTGTGTGTGTGTGTGTGTGTGTGTGCAGGAGGACTCACTCTTCAGCCATGTGTGTGTCTTTCAGGATGTGCACGTAGATGAACAGCGCCTGCTCGTGTTTCCCCATGCGACCCAGCAGCAGCGCCCGCTCCTCCAGCAGCCCTGAGGTCAAAGGGAGGGTTTTTTATTAACGGCTTAGAAACTAATATAACTTCACTAAAACCTTCCTCTCTAACTGACAGCATATGTACATGAGGTTATGGTAAATACATAAAACACTTTGTTCTTCTTAAGTGCATGTTACACAGGCACGAAACTGCGTGATGTACAGTATGCTACTTAGGGTTGCAAAATTCCGGGAATTTTCAAAGATGGAAACTTTCCACGGGAATTAACGGGAATTAACTGGGAATTTTCCAAATTGAAGGTTGGCTCTTCATAGGGAACTTAAATATAGCTGGGAAAAGTATATTTTAGCATAATCTTGACTAAACAAACAGATGCCATTCAAGTACACTTGAATATCCATGCCATAGCACACTGCTTACTGCACGGCTATTGAGACCACACAAAGGTTCGCAACAGGCTCACAAATGTGAGAGTGGAAAAAGTGGTTGGCATTCGGGCAAAGCTATAAGGCTCTCTGAGCGTGACACAGAGCCATCCTCAACAAGGCTGGACAGTGACGCTGAAGAGGAAGACTCAGAGTGTGATGTTGATGAGGCCCAGGAAGAGCCCGTTGACTGAAAGGGTAAAAAATGCAGAGGATCGCTTGAAGGAAGATTTGCATGTTTAATGGAACTTTTTGGAGGGAGAAGAGTGAGTGAGGTTGGGGGGGATGAGTAACATTTAACTCAACCTTCCTGTTTTCGTTCTTAAATAATTGTTCAATAAAATTATTTTAAAAAATAAAAAAATCGGGTGAAATGTCATGTTTTTTTGTTTAATTTTGCATTGAATATTTCCAAAATTCCCCAGCTGAACTTCCCATGGAAACTTTCTGCCCCTTTGCAACCCTAATGCTACTACATTAAATAAATTAAATTGAGTAGAGACATATTTACTGATAAATAAATGTGGTTCTTCTTCAATTTCTGTATCAAAACCACTTATTTTTTCCACACTCAAGGTGTAAATTAATATTTGCAATGGTTTAATAAATGTAAAATAACATTATCACAATAACACAGTTTTAAAGAATGCAGCCCCAAGTTGTCTGTGTATGTCTATGTACTGACGTATATCTGTGTATAAACTGTATATTAATGTATGTATACATGAGTGTAAATATGCATTTGTCTGCATATTTATGCTCGCCATCATACAAGCCTATTTATTTTATTTTTCCTTATTTCCTATTATTCCATTTTTTTCTTTCAGATTAAAAATATATATTGTTATTCCTATTTTTTTCCGATATGACGTAATATCTGAAATGTGGACCCACGGCCCTATCAGAAACGTTGCTATCAGAAACAATGCCCGACTGTTTTGGACGTAATATGGTCTGTGTTTACATTAGCATGGCTAACACTCAGAGCTAACCTGTACTGGAGAGCATGTGTGTGAAGAAGCAGGAAGTAAAAAGGAACTCACCTTGTGGTATAACCGGCAAGAGAGAAAGCCTTTGAGCTCCATACTGTTTCAGAGAGAATCCTTGATAATCCATGATATGGCGTTTCATCACAGCAGCATTTAGTTTAGACAGTAGCTGCCGGGTCCCGCATGAGCTCAGACCCCTACTTTTTTATTTGTTAAAGCTTTATACCCAAATCAGCACTTTAGAAACAGGAAGTGAAATAGAGGGATGTGAGGCATGGCTAGAATGGGTGATCTGTTTGTTATTTTGAGCAAAACACTTGATAGACATGTTTTTTATATCTTTTTATATATCAGAGACCTATGCTATTGCCTAAACATAGCATGATAGGTGACCTTTAACCTTAGAGCACCCTTTAATTAAATGTTTCCTATTATTTGTATTTTCTTTTTTCTTATTTTATGAAATCTTTTAATTTCTTTACGTTTTCAATTATTATCCTTGAATTCATAAAATACATCACAATAATGGGGAAAACATTTCACAAAAGCAAATGTTTGTTTTGACTCTGGCAATCACTCATTTATAAGAGCGGTCTAAATTATGATGACACATTATCATAGGAGGGTTATACATTTAATTGTCAGCGTCTATAGACATTAAATTCCACATCCTGGTGAGTATTTGTCGAGCAAACAGAGGAGCCGCCTTCTCATCACTCACCGTCAAAGGGAAAATCACTGATGAGTCTGGACGGCTGGTAGCTGGTGGAAATATCCAGGAAGGAGAGCAGCTTCATCCTGAACTCGCCCAGGTCTCCTTCCTCCTTCCCCGCAGACACAGGGGGAACTCCTGCAGAGACCACACATTGAGTTTAAGAAGAGCAACGTCTGTATAGAAGGAGCTGAAACTGTCAGATTTCATCACTACGGGAGAGCAAGAATCCATTGGTCGATGTGATTTCTCTTATATCCCATAATTGAAGTCGTTTTAAATTGTGGCAGTTTTTTTTTATGTTTTATAAGGATTTAGATAAACTCTTTATTTTTGTGAGTCACACTATGGTTTAAAAGATGTTAATTTAAGGCTCACTTATTTGTTATCAAATGTGCGCCAGGTATCACGTGCATGGCTAAATGCCTATATATATTAGGTTGATAGGACACAGCTGATTGTGATGAGATGGGGGAAGCGGTAAAGTCTTTTGACCGCGTTCTTTTTTGATACTGTGAACTTTTATTTATTATGAAGCGACATATATGCAGGAATCCTGAAGTCAGATGTAAAACCTTTTAAGACCCTTTCCATACATTTTAAGACCTCATCGCCACTTTGAGTTTTAACCGGTTACCTTGGCGACACACTTTACCTCACATTGACTATATACAGTATTGATTGTCCTTTCTCCTTATCTTCCAACCATTTGGACGCAGACTTGCATTTCCCCATAACAATGTTGCTTAGCAACCGGCGTAAACGGACCTTCGCGCGCTATCAAGCAGTGAGCGTGCGATGTCCTGTTCAGATGACGTCAAATCCAACGGGATGCCATAAATAAACTACACAGAATCACACTACACACCTACGCAATGATTACATTCAGGCAGACTGTAGAATACAACCTCTTTGGACCATTTAGATACTTATTGAAAACAAGCTACTAAATGTAAGACCTTGGAGAATGCCCTTTAATACTTTTTAATAGCCTTCATTTTCGCTAAATTGATTTATCAACTTTTAATACTTTTTAAGACCCCCCGCGGACCCCCTGATTCAACAACGACCTCTGCTAAATTAGTTTGGAAACAAAGAGAGGCGCGTCAAAAGTTAAAAACCCACAAGCCCGACAGAGAAGTGGCTATTAAATGTAGACACGGATTCAAAACGCCACCACACATGTTGGAGCTATATATCTCTTTATATTATCTACTAGTTTAACATTTCTTTTCTTGCTGTTTTATGGTGTTTATTGTAAATGTATTCTTAGTTAGCTTCATAAGTTAAAGTAGTTTCTATGCTTTTATTTTGAAGGCATGTTTTGGGCACTTGGTGATTAGAGCACCTGGTGTAATTGTATATATTGGAGACAGGTGGAGGTGGGAGCCAGAGCACTAGTAGGCAAACGGTTTTTTAACAGGGTGTTTCAAGCCAGCAGAAGGAAAGCCCTAGGAAAGGCTTAAGGAAAAGGGATCAAGGAAACCTGTTCGACTTTGTTATGGGAATAAACTGCACAAATGGAGAATCTTGTCTGGACCTGGATCATTGCCCTGCGTAAGATCCGCTAACTAGTGCCTCAGCGGCTGTATTATTTTTAAGTTATTTATCTGTTTTATTTCTATATGATTTTTGCCGCTACACCACACATTGACTGGTTGATGTGCCATTTCATTTGTGTTTTACAGCTGTGTTCCTCTGCCTGTATTCTCTGTGTTTTATCGGTTGTAACTTTGTTCATGCTGCCCTTCTTGTTCAGGTCGCTCTTGGAAAATAGATTTGAATCTCAGTGAGACTTTTACCTGGTTAAATAAAGGATATATAAACAGTGGACGATTCATCTGCAGACATTTTGATAATGAAATATTGTTTCATTTGTTTCAGCGGCTCCTAATACTTTAAGTGAATATGTTCTGCTTTGCTCAATCTGTGAAATAGAGTTTTTAGACTATTCATGAGACATGAAAGTTAATAATACATTATGTTTGCATTTCCTTAAATTGTATTTTATGATGCTTTGCTTTTCAATGCTTTTAATGTTTTTTGACTACATCATGAAGCTGACTGACAAGAGTGTGCAAAGCTGTCATCAAGGCAAAAGGGGGCTACTCTGAAGAATCTAAAATGAAAATCATATTCATTTTTTAGTTTACTAGATAATTCCATATGTGTTCTTTCATAGTTTTGATGTGTTCAGTATTAATTTACAATGTAGAAAATAATGTATTTACATAAAAACCTTTGAATGAGAAGGTGTGTCCAAACATTTGACTGGTACTGTATACTAAAACTTAAATATACATATTTATGATTTTAAATTGGTTGCTTTTATTAGTGTATTCCTCAGACATTGCTTATAATATATGTATTTATAAAATATTCATTTGTTATTTGATCTAACATTCAAACACAATCTCAAATGACATGAAACGTGCTTAAAGTCTATAGAAATCTTGATCAAAATGTGTTTTTATCGTCGTGTTTTTTACTTTGCCACTGAATTAATAAGCTATTATTCTTTACTGCAGCAAGCACACATGGACGCATGAAAAGGAAAAAGTCTTTGCTAGAGAAACTCAACAGGGTATCTGAGGTAAACCTTAAAATAGCACTTGATACAGTCACTATTAATAATGTGTGCAAACAAAAATAATCTGTTATTAATCTTAGAAACAAGTATATTATATTACCACCTACTCTGTTCTGCAATTTGATTAATGATGCACCATGAAGCAATAACCTGCCAAGGACAGATTTATATATTACATTATTTGATTTATTCGTTTATTTCTGAGGCACTAAGTGCACATTAATGAGCACACGTTGATATGTAGCCGTCTGACAGGTTCATTTGAATACAAAATGTCCCTGGGAGATCATTAAGAAGTCACAAAGAGAGCGGGAGATGGATGGGCTTCATTATTAAGTCCTGGCACTCTCTGTAATCACATGGAAACTATGATAAAAATAGATGTATCAGAGTCCACGTGATAACAAAGGTATCCCAACTGTAGCTTCATGACAGGATGTGTGATTACCTAGAAGAGCATCAGGACTGTTTGAGGCATATGATAGCTATGTGATTAACATGATGATTCAGCCTCTATGGAGAGAGACATATGACAAGCATGATCATTTCTGACGTGGAGCTAATCTGAAGTAAACATTGAATACTGCTTTCTATTCCTCCATCTTGTGACTGTGTAACTCCCTCTCTTGGATATCAGCATGTGAAGGACACTGTTCAGGAACTAGTTGATGCTCTGTATGTGATGACTCCTTCCATTCTGGAGAGGATCACAGATACATGGATCCTGAGGTTGAAGCTCAAGCCGGGGAAGGGAGATTTTCCTAACAGTTGGTATGAAAGTTTTCATGACTTTCAAGCAGAGTTTCCGTTAGTGCCGGTCAACATATCCGTTAAAGTTGAAATCTTCCGGACAAAATGAGAAAAGTGCCGGTCAAAGGTCTTCTTTGTTATTTATTGAGCTTTAAAACAAATTGATATGATTCGATTTTAAACAAACTAATTATAGTAGATTAACTACATTATTGAAAAGTGAACAGTAACTTACAATAACACGGGAATAATAAACGGAGCGCTCTCTCCCTCTCCTGACGGCCCGTCAGTATCATGCAGCTCGCGGATCAGTAATGAGTGACCCGACAGTAAAACTAAACATATCTATAACCAGTTACGGTAGTTTGAGAGCTAATTAAAATAGCTACGTGTGATATTCTAACCTGAAGTGTGTTTTGTTCCGCTCACCGCTGCATGTGATCATGCAGAGCTGCGTGTCGACTCGTCAGCAGCAGCTGATCTCTCTCTCCCGTCAGATTAGACTTCACTCGCGTTTATGTCCATATCGATCAGAACTAGCTAGTTCTAGCTAATTATATGACTACCTGCTTATTAAAAGACACCTAAACAATAAGCGTCGCTATGCAACCGGTTGAGGCCACAAAGTATAGCGCAGCATTATGCATTTGTTTACATCCCCACCGGAACCCCGAGGCATTACCAACAGATCAACGCACAATCAAACCATACAGCACATCTCTTTCTCCACATTAGGTGTTAGACACTATGGTTAGACATTAGAATTGACTATTCTTGTCTTTCACATACTCTTTTGTCTGTCACATAAGTGGCGCAACCGATGCGGTATTGCGCTAAGGGGAAATTATTTTTGACCCGACGTTTTGACCGATGAGATTTAGATTTGCCGGTCTTCAGCATATTTTACCAGTCAAAGTCCGGTAATTACCGGCTAACGGAAACTCTGCTTTCAAGGTGCCGCAGACACTAACTTGATTAGGTTTCATGTCATTTCTGACGGGTACCTTCAGGCAGGGAGTTGAGGTACTGCTTCATGAGACCCTGCACCCTCTCCAGGTAGAGCTGGATCAGCACGTTGTGAAACTCGGGGCCCTTGTCGTCCCAAACGTAGACGATGTGCTCCAGGTACGGGACGGCCAGCTCCTTGAAGCCCTCCTTCAGGAAGTTCAACACCTTGTCTCGGGGCATCGTCTCCACCTCCGTCAGGTCCTCCGTGAAGATCTGGACAGAAAGACAGAGTTTTAAATGAGGAGGAGAGGGCTTTCTTTATGGTGAAAGGATATATAGAAAGACAATAGAGAAAGGTTCCTTATCCTTTTGAGGTTAAAGGGTTCATACAGCTTAGAAGAATATGATTCAAGAACTTTAAAAAAAGGTGCCTATTCTTAAGAAACCTTTACCATCCTTCTACTTTGTTAATATAATAGCAAAATACCCACCGAAATAAATTAATGTTGTCACTGTTTCTTTTTCGATATATGTTTATATTGTTTAGCTAGCGTTTTGTGTATGACAACCATGGATGACAACACGACACAACTAGAAATATGACGACGGGATCGTTTTATTTAAGTATTTAAAAAATGTTTCCGAAATGTTTCAGTTTACATGAAAAGATAAAACGCCATATGAGAAAAATCTAGATATTTTCAAATGTCGAAATTCAAGCAAATTCCTTATCTTGAAAACATAACCATAAACCACTTTATATGTTAAAAATATAAAAAGGAAAAACCCTGCAACGTAGCCAAATGCTAACAGAGGGAAATCAAGTTAAACAATTATTAAAAACTGAAATATTATATCATGTAGTGTAAGTTTGTGTGTCTCACCTTGAGACCGTCCTCAGGACAGATCTTCAACACCCAGGGAGAAAACTCGAAGATTATTCCCATATTCTCCACTCCTGCGGGACGAAAGAAATACAGTTCGACTTCACCAAGGAAACTCACAGGACCCAAAGGAGACACAGCAGATGATCCAGCTCATAGTAAGCAATACAAGCAAATCAAATAATCAATAAACATTATTTAAATGGATATTATTAAGTTGCAGCTGATGATCATAAAACCTTGTTGAAAGCATATTTAGTAGATATTTTATAGTTTGTTTGTGGTTAATGATTGGTTTCTGGTTCACTTATCTATGAAACCTTTTACAATGTCTTTAGTAATCATTAGCAAAGATTGAAATGTTCCTTTCTTTGACACAGTATCGTAAATATAAACAAATGGTCTCTATCAGTAGAATAAATACTAACTAAACATCAATTTGCTATTTAATTTATGACGGTTATTATGATGCGTTTTCCTAGTGTATCACATGAACAGCTATCGTTAGCGGCTAGATATCGGGTCAGTAATGCAACAGGAATTCATGTCGCCATCCCAGGTGCAGAAATACAGTAAATCCTGACACATGTGGTACAAAAAGCCTCATTTAGTGCGTGCCAGAAAACGTTAGGCACCGCAGACCATGACATACAACAGAATGCAGAATATTTATTTCATCCAACATCAACAGTAAATCAGGCTGACGGTTTTCTCAGAGCTTTTCCCAAAATCACCCCAACAAATTATAAATATGGAACAGCGAGAGACGACGGCTCCAAGTGAACACAGACGTCCTCACCCAGTCTTTGGAGGTACTGCACGGTGCGCTCGTGGCCCTTCAGAGGAGAGTTCGCCTTCGTGGACTGATCCAGAAGAACCTGAAGAGCTGGGGGGGGGGGGGGGGGGGGAGGAAGAAAGAGAAAGCAAGAAGAAGTAGAAGAAGCAGAAATGTGAGATTTCAGTCCACTACACTACATAACTCCTCCATTAGCAGAACCTGGCCGCAGCTCCTGCTCTGTGTTAATTGTGGAGAGGAGCAGCTGGTTTGAGTTTCGGAGGCTGACTCCAGCAGCATGACATCACAATCACAAATTGCAGCAGTTCGATTAAAACCAGCCGCGTTCACAGCGAGAGTGGCCAGAGAAACCAAATAACGTAAAGACAGCTCTGATGTACGAGGGAAAAGCTCCTCTGAGATGAACTGTGGAGCCCAGAACACAGCTCAGATACCAGTTCATAAAACCCATCCATCTTAAAAGCAATGGAACCATTCTGCGTACAATGGCTCTTGTTATTTTACCGAGGTGATGAGGAGGATGCTGACAGAGGCCGACACAGCTCTGGCATCAACTGATCCCTCATTTATAAACTAAACCCTAAAACTCAACGTCCAATTCGAGAGAGAAATCACTAACAGATGTTTCCTTGTTGTGTTTGCAGTCGTCATGCCGAGGTCTGAAACACATTTGGTGGAGAACAAAATTGAACTCTGGTATCAGTCGTTATCCAGATGATTGACAGATCTGTTTTCTGCGGCTAGATGATTTATTTAGCTCTTTTTAAAAATTATTATTCATTATAAATTAATCTAAAAATAACAGATAGTAAAAATATCCTTCAAGGTTTCTCAAAATCCAAGTCGGTGTTTTTAAACGTCATGTTTTTTCAGTCAGAAACACAAGTTTTCACTATACTGATATAGTGATAGATATTGAAGACGTGACTGTTATTTATATTGATTGTTATGTTTTTTTATCTTAATGTGTGCAAATGTATTGTATACATGTATATATATATATATATATATAGGATATACATATTTGTATTTTTATACTCGGGATTGTGGGAAGCGGTATTTCGATCTCTGTCTGTACACACAAACTGAAAGATTGACAATAAAGTTCACTTTGAATGGACTAAAGCGGCCGTATTATTCTTTCGTGGTTTTCCCTCTCCTATAGTGTGTTCTATAGGTTTTATGGATGTAAAGGCCCTGACACACCAAACTGACACCAAAGAACACGTCCCGACGGAACACGTCTGTTGTGTCGCCTCACGTCTCCTGCGTCTTGGCCAACAGTTGCACTGGAACACACCGCAAAGACTTCAGCCAACGGCCAAGTAGCACGTACGAACTGCGCATGCGTGAGTGGCAATAACTCTCCTTACCAGCAGGCGGCGGTAGTGTGTATTCGTCATTCAAAAGAGGCAACAACCGGAAGACAGAGAAGAAGAAAAGACTCCGTGATATAAACAAACAACAAATAGTAGGTGCGTTCCATTTTCACTCTCGTACATCAAAAACATGTCTCGTGCGGTACTGGAGCTATCACCCTTTGGAGTGTTGCTTGTGGAAGACATTCTTCGTGCGTGCCTTCTTAAAGCGTTTGTTTACGTCCCTCACTTCTGTTTCGCTTCTCATGCACTGATTCGCTAGCTGAACAGCCAATCAGAGTAATTTATTTGGCCCGACTGCCCGACCCGACGCACGGCCGATTCAACATGTTGAATCGGCTGTGCGTCGGCCATGAAAGGCCAAATAAGGCGTGTCACGGCCGACGGTGCGGGACACACCAAATTGAATTTGGGCGAAAGGGCACGCTTTGTCGTCCGACTAATGAAAACGGCCGATTTCGGCCTGGTGTGTCCGGGGCTTAAATGGTCTGCAAAGGCTAAAATCACTATCTAAGTCCCCTACCTAATCCCTAAAGAAATGAAGAAAGTACACCAAATCCAAATTTTTCCATCTGATTAATCTGTGTTACTGAATTTTAACATAGTTGTGCTTTGTGCTTGCTTATTCAGCGTAAAAAGGCTGAAACCCATTCGTGCAAAAAAGCCTATTTGAACTGGCACTTGAACTCAAGAGAGAGAGAGAAACGCCGGCCAGGTTTCCAGGAAAGCCCCGACAGCTGAAGGAGGTGTAAATCCCCACCATTTATTACGCCCAAAATCACACATAGTCAAACGGGTAGCACAGCTCAGGGTAGCACAGCTCAGGACACAAATAAGAACCAGGCATGAACCAGGTTTTTGAGACAGCTTGGCGAAACGCAAACATCACCAATAACTCCTTAAAATACGCATTTCATATGTTACACTATAAAAGCTATTATTTTATAAAACACGGACAGTTTTTAGTAGTCTTTTCCAATAGGACTATAGAACATTTTACAAGGATTAACATAATTAAATCTATTTCTAATCTCTGCCTATTCAAGGATGAAAAGAGCAATACCTGCACAATAACTCAAAACCACAAATGTTTTAAATAACGTTGGGATTCCCTGTCGGATCTAGTTTTTTTTTACCCACTTCTCACTTGATTTTGGTTAAATGTATATTTGTCAAAACAAAGTTAAAATATTTGTAAGTGTCTTCTGTCAATTCTCTGACTGCCAATTTTAAAGGTCATCTATCATGCTATTTTTAGGCAATAGCATAGGTCTCAGATATATACAAATATATAAAAAACATTTCTGTGAAGTGTTTTGCTCAAAATACCAAACAGATCACCCATTCTAGCCATGCCTCATATCCCTCTATTTCACTTCCTGTTTCTAAAGTGCTGATTTGGGTATAAAGCTTCTTTTTTTTTTTTATTGATACAAAATAAAAAAGGAGGGGTCTGAGCTCATGGGGGACCCGGCAGCTACTGTCTAAACTAAATGCTGCTGTGATGAAACGTCATATCATGGATTATCAAGGATTCTCTCTGAAACAGTATGGAGCTCAAAGGCTTTCTCTCTTGCCGGTTATACCACAAGGTGAGTTCCTTTTTACTTCCTGCTTCTTCACACACATGCTCTCCAGTACAGCTTAGCTCTGAGTGTTAGCATGCTAATGTAAACACCGACCATATTACGTCCAAAACAGTCGGGCATTGTTTTCTGATAGCAACGTTTCTGATAGGGCCGTGGGTCCACATTTCAGATATTACGTCATATCGGACGCAAATCTGGATCAGCTCTGTTGTTCCCCGTTTTTAGAGATTTGGGTACGGAGGAAAAGAGACACACCGGGGACACATATTGATGTATAAAAGACATAAAAACGTGCATTTTGCATGATAGGTCCCCTTTAAAAAACAATAAAAACAAAAAAAAATCTTCTGAAAATATTGAAACATGTGGTTAATCTTTAACTTGCCAAGGGGTTAGGACAAATCTGAAGAATCTTTTAACAATTCAAGAAGAATAAAATGGAAACATGCTCAAGGAATACATTAGTCCCAAAGTCTAGGACTTCAGAGACAAAAATATATTTGTAAAGTGGTGAATTGTTTAAAATAGTTGAAGACTGTTGTAGAGAAACTATGACTGAGAGTGCAGGCATTTTGCTTTTCGTCAGGTAAATGAAGAATGCGTATTTACTTAATCTGCGTCCCATTATCATAACAGCTCCTATCTGGAGTCGAGACTTGACAAATGATTGGAGTTTGCTACTTAATACTACCTCATATGTTGATATAAGTGGGTTTGCAGGTGGTTCACAGTCAGGTGTCCTCTTACCTTTCTGGTGCAGGCCTTTCTTCTCGTACAGGATAATGAGCTCGGAGTATTTGTGGGCTTTCTTCAGGATGTACTCGCTCTCCTCGATGTGGCAGTGGTTGTTTTCCAGACGGAGGAGCGGGGACACCAGGGCCACGTTAGTCTGAACAGGGGGATAGGAGAACATTATAATCCACTTCCTAACGTGTGTCCAATCCATTCACCGCTTCTTAAAGCTGAGGCTGTGTTTCACTTCGAATCTGACCTCACTGATGATGTCATCCTCTCTGCTTTACACTGTGATTAGCATTTGAATAAATAATCTGGATCAGGTGTCTTCCCTCCAGTCCGATTAGGGTCTTCCTTTAGAGTTCCTATGATGAAATTCTCCTTGTTTAAACTCCAAAAAGGGGAAAAACCAGGGCTCATTTTCCCAGGATTCTACGTGGATTGGCTCCTACTAAATGTTGAGTATCGGCAGAAAGACTTTGAAGCTGGTTTTCCTCCTCCCAAAAAGCCAAACTATCCAGTGGAGAAATGCATTTTGGCTGCTTGTATCTGTGATCTCATTCAACACAAGTTACCTTTCTTTACAAAGATGAGGTTTGATACACAGATTACCGGGTAAATGTAAGCTTTTTGTCGAGGCGTCCTACATTCAATTTCAGCTACTCAGCCCGGATGACACCACTTAAAACTCGGGTTTGGTTTCTTCAAAGTAAACCTGCTAATGAGCTCCCTAACACAGAATCCATTTGGCTCTATGTGCAGCTAAGTGCCTGCTGCAGCTGCCAATCTCTGAGAGTGTTTTGAATTACTTTCATGTGATATCAAACCATTTTGCTCCGAGTTGAACGCTGACGAGTGCCAAGTTTTCTAGAACTGGTATGAAGTTTTATTGTGAAACATAAACATAGGGATTACGTTCACTGACAACTGCAGGTGGACGTGGATTAAAAATACGACATGAGTCATGAGACAAGGAAACAGCTTAAGATCAAAATAAATGTGCTTTATAAAAATGCTTCTGATAATAAATGACTGAATGGAATATAAGGAGGGATAAGGGGGGGGGGGGGGAAAGGTTCCTAAACATTCCTGAAATCCTATGTACGTAAAGAAATGTACATCTGACCAAATTAAAGCACAAATGAAAAACAACAGAACTTTTTAAAGGACATTAGATCAGCGCAACACTTTCAATTCTGCAAGACAATAAACTATTAAGATATAAATGATTGTTTAAAAGCTGCAGATTGGACTTGCCATGTATCTCTTCGCTAAGGATTAAAAGGAGGACGTTCTGGGACTTACGTGCAGGTAACATTTGAGCAGCGTGGTGTCGATGATCTGAAGGAGCTTCTTGCGGCTCTTGATGGTCGGCGTGCCCTCCATGAGCGGAGAGGTCGGCGAGGGGTCGGAGTCGTTCAGCTGCTTCACAAGGTGGTTGCGTTTCTGTGGGGCGAATACAAATAAATTATAACTACTGTGTTTATCATTACTGTGTCCTTTAAATGTACACCAATTATAAATACTACACAACGCTTGGTGTATTCGTTCAGTCTTGTCCAAGTAAAGATTTATTTAATGTTTAAATGTTTGCAGATGGACATTATGTTCTGTCTTAACCCGAAAAAGAGGCCAAATTCAGTTTGTAAATCAAACAAAAACAAAAAAAAAGGCCTAAAAACGCATCTTTTTAGAAAAGCCTTTAACTAGATTTTTAAATCCCCCACATTATGCCGTGCTGGCATGAAGGTCACAGCTTTTATTTGTTGTTAGTAATTCTTTTTATATTGTTTTTTTTTATTGTTTTTATTGTTTTTGTTGTTTTGTTTCACCCTTTTTAATTTTGTAGCACTTTGAGTTTTGTTTACGCAAATGAAAAGTGCGCTTATAAATAAAATATATTATTATTATTATTATTATTATTAAAAGACGAGGGGACATTTACTGAAATACTGTTATTTGTAAAAAATAATCTGTATAGTTATACAACACAAAAAGATTACATATCTTCTGCAAGTTATCAAATATCTGTAGATTTACATAAAGTAGTTACTTAAGTTATTCCATTTATCTCACGAACGTAATTATAATATGAAATGACAAAATCTAGGTGAAAGTGTTGAAGTTTTTGTGGAAGAACAGGCGAACCTTAGTTCTTGGAAAGAAAGTAAAAAACATAAAAATCCTGTTAAAAGAAATTCCTTCAAAGTGAAAAAAACTGAAATCTTTTACAATATTTGAGCGGCTCAAAACATTTTTTTATGTCATAACATTGACATTTATTTTAACATTTCATGCAGCTCATCCAAATGGAGAGACACCAGTGTGAACCCAAAGAAACCTGGTTCAAAGATATATTGACCCTTTGCATAATCCCTGCTGAATTTGGGTTCCGATGAAGTGTACCACTACCAACGGATTTATACGTCACACACCTGAGTCAGGTAATCGATGAGCGCCAGGTGAGCCTTCTCCAGCTCGGCCCCGGACAGAGAGGGCAGAGGGTTCGGGTATTGGAGCTGTTTGCGGTAATCTGAGGGCAGCAGGTCTGGGTACAGCCCGATCACATGGGTGGGATCTGAAGAGGACAAATGTGTGTGTCAGTTTATTTAAATAATAATAATAATGGTTTATATTTATATAGCACTTTTGATGAACTTAAAGGTCCCCTATTATACTGTTTTTCATCAATATATCACAGGTCTCAGATATATACAGATCATTGCAGCATTACCCATAATCCCCTCTGTTTCAGCCCTGTTTCCAAAGTGCTGATTCTCTGTCTGTTACTTTAGATGAAAATAAGGAGCCCCTCCCCACGCCCCTCTGAGAGAGATTTGGTTAAAAAGAACTCAATGGTGCTCTAGGAGGAGATTCAGGTGATAAGGTGGGGGGGGGGGGGTTACCTTGGTTGCTGATTGGCTAATGGTTACACAAAACAAAACATCGTTATGACATCATAAGTGGCCAAAATCTGATCAGCTCAATTTCAGACAGGTTTTTATAGAAATGGATCAAAAAGAGAGAGAATCTTTGTTCCTGAAACTTTCAGAGTCTCTTTCCACAGAGGGGACACATGTTGATGTAGAAGAGACATGAAGAAGAGGGGACACATGTTGATGTAGAAGAGACATGAAGAGAGGGGACACATGTTGATGTAGAAGAGACATGAAGAAGAGGGGACACATGTTGATGTAGAAGAGACATGGAGAAGAGGGGACACATGTTGATGTAGAAGAGACATGAAGAAGAGGGACACATGTTGATGTAGAAGAGACATGAAAAAGAGGGGACACATGTTGATGTAGAAGAGACATGAAAAAGAGGGGACACATGTTGATGTAGAAGAGACATGAAAAGAGGGACACATGTTGATGTAGAAGAGACATGAAGAAGAGGGGACACATGTTGATGTAGAAGAGACATGGAGAAGAGGGGACACATGTTGATGTAGAAGAGACATGAAGAAGAGGGGACACATGTTGATGTTGATGTAGAAGAGACATGAAGAAGAGGGGACACATGTTGATGTAGAAGAGACATGAAGAAGAGGGGACACATGTTGATGTAGAAGAGACATGAAGAAGAGGGGACACATGTTGATGTAGAAGAGACATGAAGAAGAGGGGACACATGTTGATGTAGAAGAGACATGAAGAAGAGGGGACACATGTTGATGTAGAAGAGATATGAAGAAGTGGATTTTGCACAATAGGGTGGACAAACAAGGACAAACAAAGACAGTCAACAGGCAATTATTTGGGGGGCGGGGCTTATGGATAGACAGAGGTGAAGAGATGAGTTTTGAGGCGGGACTGAAAGAGTATGAGGGTCTCACACTTAAGCCTTTGAGATAAGGGAAACATACAGAAGACCAAAGAAGCAAGTGATGCAAATACATCTGATTATTTATTATCTAAATCTGATATAAAAAAAGAAAAACGTTATTCTTTGTTTACGAGTTAAAAGCAGGTAAACAAAATAAATGTTGACAGTATAAGCCTTATGTTTTTTGATGTCAGGATAGTTTTTGTCTTTGTGATACTTATTTCTACCCTTAATATAACATACAACTCACCTACCTGCATGGCTTACCCGCA
>NW_027640008.1:0-1000 GCF_949606895.1 Notothenia rossii | reverse complement strand
TGAAAGTAAAGATTAAAACAGTAAATGTATGAGAAAAGTGTTTACTGAGGTAAAACATCAAAGGAGAAGTCGGGACATTTTCTCCTAGACTTCTATGCAATCTGCCCCCTGTTGGTCATTAGAGAGATTGCAGGCTCAAGGCATGAATTCATTTCATTTATTTTTCAGACCCAGAAAGCACATTCTGTATTTATATGTCTTGCCTACGCACCAATACACCAGAACAAGTTTCTAATGTGATGTAATGTTAAACTTGTTTCAGATTTTAATGAAACGGAAGCAGCCATTTTGATTCATAAAGTGAAAGTGAGAGCTAATTTAATTAATTAAATGAATGCATTCAACCAGATTTTAATTATAAATCCGGTGTCTGTGATATTATTCCCACACAGTTTTCCTCTGGATCAATAAAGACGATTTCATTCACCCAACAGTGTATTTAATGATCTTTCACATTCACAAGGACAAGTGCATGGATGGACACACACACACACACACACACACACACACACACACACACACACACACACACACACACACACACACACACACACACACACACACACACACACACACACACACACACACACACACACACACACACACACACACCTTGATGCATTATACTGGGAAAACGTACCAAATCCCATTAAACCCCCCCCCCCCCCCCCCCCACCTCAGTGATCTCACATAATGTCATCCCCAATGGCCGTCCGCTGTCTAAACGCTGCTTTTCCACCCAGAAGGTTTCACATCATTCTGCTCAGAGCAGCTCGAGTGGAGATATCAGGTTTCTATGGTAAAAACACATTACAATTATTTTCTAATTGCACTTTAGCAAGTGCTCCACTTCAATGTTGACATTTGGAGTATCAGGATGTCAAACTCTCTAATGAAGAATTGTAGCCTTAACATTTCATGATAATGTTATCTAATGTAACATACTGCTGTATCAGATTTTGTGTTTTTGTCTGTTGTTTTTTTGTCCAATAAACACTCA
>NW_027640009.1:0-16550 GCF_949606895.1 Notothenia rossii | reverse complement strand
AATCCTCTCTGAAGAACCAGCACCTTACCGTGGTAGAGAGGTTTGTGTGCCCTGATGAACCTGGGGGCTGTGTTGTCTGGAACCTTGTGTTCCTGGTAGGGTCTCCCATGGCAAATTGGTCTCAGGCAAGGGGCCAGACTAAGATTGGTTCAAAAGACCTCATGAAAGACGACACACGAAGTGAGGATACCCGGCCCGGAGGAAGCCCGGGGTCCCCTTCTGGAGCCAGGCCCAGAAGGAGGACTCGTCGGCGAGCGTCTGGTGGCCGGGCTTGCCACGGAGCCCGGCCGGGCACAGCCCGAAAAGGCGACGTGGGCAACACCTCCGCTTCTCCGTCCCTCGGGCCCACCACCTACGGGAAACAGCGATGGGGTCGGGTGCGCTGCCAGAAGGGTGGCAGTGAAGGCAGAGGGTCTCGACGGACCAGACCCGGGCGACAGAAGCTGGCTTTGGGGACGTGGAACGTCACCTCTCTGGGGGGGAAGGAGTCGGAGCTTGTGCGGGAGGTGGAGCGTTACCAGTTGGATCTGGTTGGGCTCACCTCTACGCACAGCGTCGGCTCTGGAACCTTACTTCTGGATAGGGGTTGGACTCTATTCTTCTCCGGAGTTGCTCAAGGTGTGAGGCGCCGGGCGGGTGTGGGGATACTCACAAGTCCCCGGTTGGGTGCTTCGTTGTTGGAGTCTACCCCAGTGGACGAGAGGGTTGCCTCCCTACGCCTGTGGGTTATGGGGGGGAAAACTCTGACTGTTGTGTGTGCTTATGCACCCAACAGCAGTTCAGAGTATACGGCCTTCTTGGAGACCCTGGAAAGAGTCCTGTATGGGGCTCCTGAAGGGGACTCTTTAATCTTGCTGGGAGACTTCAACGCACATGTGGGCAATGATGGAGACACTTGGAGGGGAGTGATTGGGAGGAACGGCCCCCCTGATCTGAACCGGAGTGGTGGTTTGTTACTGGACTTCTGTGCTAGTCATGGATTGGCCATAACAAACACCATGTTCGAACATAAGGATGCTCATAAGTGTACGTGGTACCAGAGCACCCTAGGCAGAAGGTCCATGATCGATTTGGTTATCGTATCATCGGACCTGAGGCCGTATGTTTTGGACACTCGGGTAAAGAGAGGGGCGGAGTTGTCAACTGATCACCATCTGGTGGTGAGTTGGGTCGAATGGCGGGGGAAGCCTCTGGATAGACCTGGTAAGCCCAAACGTGTAGTTCGGGTGAACTGGGAACGTCTGGAGGAGGCCCAAGTTCAGGAGGCCTTCAACTCACACCTCCGGCGGAGCTTTTCGGGCATTCCTGTGGAGGTTGGGGACATTGAACCAGAGTGGTCGGTGTTCAAAGCCTCTATTGCCGAAGCCGCGGCGGGGAGCTGTGGTCTCAAGGTCCTAGGTGCCTCAAGGGGCGGTAACCCTCGAACCTCCTGGTGGACACCGGTGGTCAGGGAAGCCGTCCGACTGAAGAAGGAGGCCTTCAGGGATTTGTTATCTCGGGGGACTCCCGAGGCAGTTGCAAGGTACCGACAGGCCCGAAGGGCAGCAGCCTCAGCCGTGGCCGAGGCAAAGCAGCGGGTGTGGGAGAAGTTCGGAGAAGACATGGAAAAAGACTTTCGGGCGGCACCAAAGTTGTTCTGGAAAACTGTCCGACACCTCAGGAGGGGGAAGCAGGGAACCATCCAAGCTGTGTACAGTAAGGATGGGACGTTGTTGACCTCAACTGATGGAGTGTTAGGGCGTTGGAAGGAGCACTTTGAGGAACTCCTGAACCCGACAACTCCGCCCTCTATGTTAGAGGCAGAGCTGGAGTATGAAGGGGGATCGACACCAATCAAGTTATTAAATTAAGTTATTAATTAAGTTATTAAACAAAGTAAAAAAAAAAAATTTTTTGGCACTTTGAGAAATTAATAAAAAAATGAAGTTACGATTTTAAAGTAAAAATAAAATCAAGTTTCAGTATTTGTGCCACACGTACAAATACGTGTCGCACACCTGCTAGTGTGTCAAACATTTAGTATCATAGAATTTTTTTTAAATATCAGAGAAAGAGTTTTTGTTTTGCATTTTCACAATAAAGTCCACATAAGCATCTCAGATAAACAAGTTGAAATGATGAAAATAAAGTCAAAATGTCAAGAAAAAGTCAAAATGTTAAATACATTTTCAAAATAAAATCTAAATGTTGAGAATAAACTTGAAATTTCAAAATAAAAGCGGAACAATTGAGTGTTAATCAAACCTTTCAATTTAAATTCTACCTCACTTTTCCTCCTTATTTTGGGCCGAGTAGATGATTTGTGAATTTCCCCTTCCCCTCATTCCCCCCCCCCTTCCTCCGACCTCATCCTCCTCCTGTTGCAGGAGTCCTTCGACGGCCTCTCGGCTCTGAAGGAGCTGCAGCTGGACCATAACCGCGTGGAGGAGATCCGGCCCGGAGCCTTCACTCAGCTCGGCTTCCTCAACATGCTCGCACTCACTCACAACCAGCTGGTCTACATCCCCAACATGGCCTTCCAGGTACTCCGACCTATGGGATTATAGAGCTTTCATTAAAACACACCGATACAAGAATCCTGAAGCTGCTGCACACACACTGTTAGAACCTGTTTATGAACCTCTGGAGTCCAGATAGATAGATAGATAGATGGATGGATGGATGGATAGATAGATAGATAGATAGATGGATGGATGGATGGATAGAAAGATAGATATATAGATGGATGGATAGATAGAAAGATAGATAGATGGATAGAAAGATAGATAGATGGATAGATGGATAGATAGATAGATGGATGGATGGATGGATGGATGGATGGATGGATGGATGGATGGATGGATGGATGGATGGATGGATAGATAGATAGATAGATAGATAGATGGATGGATGGATGGATGGATGGATGGATGGATGGATGGATGGATGGATGGATGGATGGATGGATGGATGGATGGATGGATGGATGGATGGATGGATGGATGGATGGATGGATGGATGGATGGATGGATGGATGGATGGATGGATGGATGGATGGATGGATGGATGGATGGATGGATGGATGGATGGATGGATGGATGGATGGATGGATGGATAGATAGATAGATAGATAGATAGATAGATAGATAGATAGATAGATAGATAGATAGATAGATAGATAGATAGATAGATAGATAGATAGATAGATAGATAGATAGATAGATAGATAGATAGATAGATAGATAGATAGATAGATAGATGGATGGATGGATGGATGGATACTTTATTGATCCCAATTTGGGAAATGTTTGCGTTGCAGCAGGATAAAAAACAAGGCAATGTACATCAGAGAAATGAAGACACAAGAAATAAACAGTCCAAAATATTTCTGAAATAGAAATAAAATAGCATTAAAACGTAAAAAATATATATAAGTGGATGTGGAAAATATAAATGCGAAAATACACATTTCCAATAACAAAAATATAATTACATAATTACATAAGGACAGATAATCTAAGTCTGACTACTAGAGTTTTGCCTCTTGTTTGATTTGTTTTGCCTCTTGTTTGATTTGTTTTGCCTCTTGTTTGATTTGTTTTGCCTCTTGTTTGATTTGGTTTGCCTCTTGTAAATGCCTATTTTATTTTTGAATGCTTGTGGAAACTATTTATTTTTATTTTAATTAACCACACGAGCCACATAACATCAAGCCATCCCAAATAAACCAATAACTTGAAAGACAACACGTTGGAAATGTCAGTTTGAAAGCCATCAGGAAGGAAGCTGCGACACACACTTTGTACACACTCTCCACAGGTTATAAGTCTGTCTGGCTGTATGATCTCACGGCACTCTGAACGCTCTTCCAGGGCCTGCAGAACATAAAGTGGCTTCGTCTCAGCCGTAACTCCCTGAACAACTTGGCCCCCGAGGCGTTCACCGGCCTGTTCACACTCAGCCGCCTCAGCCTGGACCACAACGAGCTGCAGTTCTTCCCCACGCAGACCATGAGCAGGTGGGCCTTATACGAGAAGTATTTTAATATTATAATGCTCAACTGTGCTAATGGCTTCTCAGCAGTGGCACTTAAGCTTCAAATGCCACAGCTTCTTGCTATTAACCACAAATACAGCATAGCTATTGGCAAAGTATTATTGGGCAAAAAACAAGCTTTAAATACTTTTAAAGAATTTGAGACATTCACGGTCCCCTGAGGATGAGCCCTACTGATTCCAGTGCCAGCATTAAGTTGGCATTTTTCATTTTTAGGGACATGCCTACATTTATTATACTGTAAGGCATTTCATTTCACATTGCGTGCGTGCGTGCGTGCGTGTGGTGTAAAGGTAGATATGAGTCCAGTACATAATGAAACTAACAGCAGTAAATCCTCCTCTCCCCAAACAGACTCCCTGAGGTCACGCGTCTGGACATGAGCCATAACCCCATGACCTACCTGGGTGAAGAGTCCGTCTCCATGGTGAAGCTCACTCACCTGTACCTGGACCACATGTCTCTGCAGGACCTTTCTGATCAGGCTCTGTCCCGGGCCCCCCTCCTCTCTCACCTGGACCTCAGCCACAACCAGCTGCGGTACCTGGAGCCCCTGAAGGGTCCTTATGAGCTGAAAAGCCTCAACCTGACAGGTACAAATCTGATCCCACTGTTTGAATCCACACAGATAAGGACGAGGAATACAGATGTTTATTTTTATTTTTCACATTAAAAGAGACACAAAAATGGTAATGATAACATAACAGTATAAGTAATAGTATAATAATAATAATAATAATAATAATAATAATAATAATAATAATAATAATAATAGTAATAATAGTAATAATACAAAAAAACGAAATAAAATATTAAATATAATAATAAAATAAAAAAGATGATTTTTCCCTACTGTCTTTTTTTAGTATTGTTACATTCGATGATTTGGCAACCCAGAGTTCTGTATCTTCTAGAACACGAGTCAAACTCAAGGCCCGGGGGCCAAATCAGGCCCTTGGTGGATTTAATTTCGGCCCGCAGGATCATTTCTAATTCCTATTAGATCTGGAAATAGTTTTGTTGAAGCTGTTGTTGGCCTGTGGGAAAATGTAATCATAAGAAATGACTCTGGAGAAGCTGCAGATAGAGCCATAGGAAATGAATGCAACTGATTGTTTAATGTTTGATGTTGTTTTTATAGGCAATAATTGAAGCTTTGTTAGTTCCAGGTTTAATATGTGCAATAAGTTCATTTCAATAAGGTCTGCAATAAACATTGAACCAGTCCGGACCTCGAGTAGTACCCATTTTTGAATTTTGGCCCACTGTGTATTTGAGTTTGACACCCCTGTTCTAGATGCGTCTTTATTAATATAAACCACGACAATATAAAAACAACTTTGCTAAAATAAATAAATAAAAATACAAAAGACATCAACAGAAATGACATCACTTCAATTAAAGTAAGTAATAAGTAAAAACTAATAAAAGTAAAAAGTTAGGGTCATCTTTAGTTGTTCCTGTCCTCGCACTTCCAAATTGACATTTTTATATATTTAAAATATTATTAACAATAAATATCTATAATTCAATTTATACTTTTATGTACTTTTTTATTTGTTGTTATTATTATCCTTGTTCAAACTCTCACCTTTACATCCTGTGTTTCACTCTTATCTCTGTCGCTGCTATAACGTTTCAATTTTCCAAACACTGATTAATTACGTTTTTTTTTTTATCTTATACTAATTCTTCTCAAAGGCAACCCCTTGTACTGTAACTGCTTCATGCGGCCCCTGAGGGAGTGGGCGAGGGTCCGTAATGTGAAGCTGCTGGGGGCCTGTGTGGGGCCCCCCCATCTCTCACAGGAGCCCCTGCAGAGCGTGGCTCCTCTGGATCTGCGCTGCCGCAGCCGGGGGGAAGTTCTGAAGGAGGAGTTTGAGTTGGAGCCCACAGAGAGCGCCCCCCCCACAGCGAAGCCCAAACCGAAAGGGAAGTGTCCGGAGAACTGCGACTGCGATGTGAGTGACTTACTGTCTGATACAAGAATTGAGGAACAATGCGTTGTGTAAATGTTGTTAAGTGTATGCAAATGAAAGTGTTTGTAGAAAATGAAACCAGATAACTATCAACGAGCTTTGCAGTTCTTTCAGATCTTTTTTCAAATATTTTTATGGAAATCCCTTTTTCAACATAGAAGACAAAAAGAAAAGCCAACAAGAAATAATAAAGAAAAAACATAGCATGACAGGAATACCATACTTAATGACATACATAGTCATAATGGGTAAGAACATACAAAATAGTATAATCAAAATAAATCAATAAACTTAAAGGGTGCAAATGAGCCCAGAAGTTCTTTCAGACCTTTTAGGCGTCTTTTAGCTCAATGTTTTGGTTTCCCATCCGCAAATAATGATCAACCAGCTCTCTGGTTTCATTAGACCTTTTACTATCTTTTAGCTTGTGTTTTGGTTTCCCAGCCCCCAGCATAGCTTTTTTCGTACACCCACGTCGTAACATCATTATCTGCTGTTAAAACTAGGTTAACACTTATTGCCTAAGCACCAATTTACACACAGACAAATGTAGCGACTAGATATTAAAAATATTTGTGTAGGTTAAGTGTCACGATAAACATTCCTGTTGTCATCTTGCAATCTACTAATTTATATAAATAGTTATCATCGCAATAAACCGTATTTCATTTTGTCTTAATTTACATTATTTAATTTCATATTCTGTTCTTGTACATATGCCATGTTCTATAGACTTTTTGCACTACTTTTTATTTTGTATTGTTGAAGGAGCTCGGGTCATCGTTGAATCTGAATCTTGAATCTTGAATCTATTTACAAATACAGTAAAATATATAAAGACTTTACCCACTACTGTTACAAAACCCACTAAGATGTATTGTTGATAATACTCTGATTTCAACCCTCCCCAGGTTGAAGCTCAGCACGCCACCTGTGAGGATCGGGGTCACACCAAAGTCCCGCGAGGTTTCCCCTCCAAGACGCAGATGCTCGACCTCCGCAGTAACCACTTCCACCACCTCCCTGCCAACAGCTTCCCCGGCACCAGCCAGGTGGTTTCTCTTCATCTGGAGTTCTGCAAAATCCACGAAATCGAGGGCGGGGCCTTTCGGGGAATGAAGAGCCTGTTTTATTTGTATCTTTCGGAAAACGACATCACGTCTTTGGACCCTGGAACGTTCTCTGGAGCCCCAAAGCTCAACTACCTTCACCTGGAGGGGAACAGACTGCTACAATTTCCAGGATCAGGTGAGTGGTTAGATAGATTAAATATAAGAAGCACAGGAAAGTAAAAGAAACATGATATTTGATGTCTCTTTGTGTCCCTCCTGTAGCTCTGGCTCTCTTACCAAGTCTGTTCGTGTTACACCTGGAGAGAAATGCCATCTCCAAACTAGAACCCGCTGGTTTGCTGTCCTCGAAAACCCCTAAACTCAGAGAGCTTTACTTGACCAACAACACCATAACTTCAGTTGCAAAGGGTTCTCTGGACTCTGCTTTCCTCGGTACACTTCACCTGGATTCAAACCAGCTGAAGGAGATTCCTACCCACGCTCTGTCCCAGGCCGCGAACCTAGAGGAGCTCAACCTGTCGCAGAATTCAATCCGCTACGTGGGACCAAACGCTTTCCAGCCCATATCTCAAAGTCTGAAGAGGCTCTACATGGATCAGATGGGCGTGGAGAAGGTAGGAGAGGCCTTTGGAAAGTAAATATATGTTGAATTGTGCAGGAGAGCTAGAAGTAGCCGAGGAAGTGAGGCTACATTATGATAATAATAATAATAATAGATTTAATTTGTTAGCGCTTTTACAGGTGCTCAAAGACGCTTTACAGATAATAGTGAAGAAAAAAAAGAAAAAAGAAGAAAGGAACAACAAATAAATATATAGTTAAAGTTAAAGTCAAATAATACAAAAACAATCACACATGAAAAGCCAGATTGAAGAGGTGAGTTTTTGTGAGTTTTTTGAAGGAGGTGAGGTCGGTGCAGTCTCTGATGGGTTGTGGGAGTGAGTTCCAGAGGGAGGGGGCAGCGACGGAGAAGGCTCTGTCCCCCCAGGTCCGGTGATTGGTGCGGGTGGGGATGGATAGGAGGTTGGCTTCTGATGAGCGGAGGCAGCGGGAAGGGGTGTGGTGGTGCAGCAGGTCTGTGAGGTAGGGGGGGGCCCAGTTGTTGAGGGCTTTGTAAGTTATGAGGAGGACTTTGAAGTTGATTCTTAGACGGACGGGGAGCCAGTGGAGGTTCTGGAGGATGGGAGTGATGTGGTCTCGGGAGTGGGTGTGGGTGAGGAGGCGGGCAGCGGGCAGCAGAGTTCTGGATATATTGGAGTTTATTGAGGAGGTTGGATGGTATGCCATAGAGGATGCTATTGCAGTAGTCGAGTCGTGAAGTGATGAATGCATGAATCAGGATTTCAGCAGCAGAGGAGGAGAGTGATGGGCGGAGACTGGCAATGTTTTTGAGGTGGAAAAAGGCGGTCCTGGTGATGTGATTTATGTGGTGGTTGAATTTGAGCTGACTGTCGAAAATGACTCCGAGGTTGCGGATGTGAGGGGGGGAGATAGAGTGTGGCTGTCAATGGTGAAGTTGAAATTCTGGATGTCTTTGATACGGGATGGGGGGGCCGATGATGATGATGTCTGATTTGGCACTGTTCAGTTGGAGATAGTTTGTTTGCATCCATGCTTTTATTTCTGAGAGACAGTTGGTGAGAGTGGAGTGTGTTGTGGGGGTGATGGTTTTTGTTGAGATATAAAGTTGGATGTCATCGGCGTAGCAGTGAAATTGAAGGTTGTGGCGACAAATTATTTTGCCAAGGGGGAGCATGTAAAGGATGAAGAGGAGGGGGCCAAGCACCGAATGATGCGTTCAAGATCCATTCAATACAAATTAGCATTGAGATTTACCATGCTAACAGCACAGCATTTCATATATTTTGAGTAAAAAAGTAACAATAAAAGCACACGTTCAGTTCACAATGCGTATATAAGACATTGTTAAGATTCTGGACATTTATTACAATGCCATTTTCCCCGATCATTCATCCATTCTTCTTAAGGAGTCTGAGAGTAAAAGTAATTTTCTCCATTGAGAAAAGTTTATATTGTTAAAAGGAAGATCAATGGGGGGTGAGTTCCTCTGGAGTCAGCATGTGTACTAGATGGAGTTAAGAGATAAAACAAAAGAAAAAACATCTGCCTTCTCATCAGGTTTGTAAACATAAATATGACCATATGCGTGAAATCAAATGTTGGATTAACACGATTAATTACACTCAGGCCTGATCCATGCTAACAGCTTGGCAAGGACTTATTGTTAATCAGCTCTTTATATTGTATCTGTGCAGATGTCCCTGGACGCTCTGAGAGGGCTCGGTCCGGGGCTGAAGGCTCTGACTGTGAGAGGGAACCAGCTGACGGAGCTTCCTGACCTGAGCCCCCTCACCGGCCTGGAGGTGGTCGACCTCAAGGAAAACCCCCTGCTGTGCGACTGTGCTCTGCTGCCACTACGAAGGTCAGTTTACCGAGAATAAGAGAAGGAAGTTACCAGATATCACTCTTTTTGGGAACCTTGTGTTGCAGGAATGCGTCCTCAAACCTGGAAATTAGTTTGCATTTTTTTGATAATTAATGACAACAATATTTTGTCTGTTTCTCTCTCCCAGGTGGATGGAAAAGCTTAAGTTTGAGGTGATCGCGACCTGTGGGCAGCCTCTTGAGATAAGAGGTCAGAAGGTCAGGGACCTTTCTGTGTTCAAGTCCTGCACAGAAAGCGTATCTCCTCCAGATGAGAAGGTTGTTACGGCCCCCAGACTACCAAAACTCAAGAAACCCAAAGCCAGTGTCTCAAAGGTCTCTGGAGTCAAAGCTAGACCTGCAAAACCAAAAGCCAAACGACCAAAACCCACCAAGAAAAAACCTCAAAGGACACCTGTGGCACCAAAAGTGATAAAGAACCAGAAGATACTGTAATAAGAAATAAAACAAATTGAAAGTCTGAACCGCCTCTTTTTATTAAAGGGTTTAAGATCACAATTCACTCTGTTTGGACTTTACATACACAATTGACTGTCTGAGCATGCTAAAACAGAAAAGCAAAAAAAAAAGGGGACACAAAAATGAAGAGAGTACACTACGATGAATAATAAATAGTCTATAAATGACTATTTGCTTGGCCAGTTTGGGTTTATCTGGTCGTTTTGAGTTGTATGTTAAACTGAGAGGTGAATAAGATAATACTCTTCCAGCCAGAATGATCTGATATTGGTATTTTACACATGCATTAGATGATTGTAGGTTGGACGTTGAAATGCTGATGCTACACTTATATTATGCATCGAGTGTGAATTGTGGGGATGGGAGTGGCTCCGGTTCAATTTAGCAATGTAATGTCACCCACTCATGTTCTGAAAATATTCTATCGATTCTATCCCATAAAAAAATCTGACAAAGGGGATCTTTTACTTAGTCTCAAAGAAGGTTCAATATTTGTGGAAGGGGATTTATAAGTGGCCCCGAATGTATTGAAGATGCAAGTTTAAGAGAGTTTTTAGGTAAGAATGACTCAATAGTAGTTCAAAATCGTGAGAAAGTGTTAAAACATGTAAACTTGAAATGTATAAGGGACTAAATTACCAAATAATTTCAATCAAGTGGCAACAATATATTGTTACTGTACATCATTGTACATCATGTGGTTCTATGGTGTAATGGTTAGCACTCTGGACTCTGAATCCAGCGATCCGAGTTCAAATCTCGGTAGAACCTAACTTTTATTCTTTTTTTGTGCGCTTTTTACGTTATGTAAATGTGTCTTACAGAGCAAGCATTTGTTTTAAGCAACATCAGAGCAATAAGATTCTTTCCACAATGAACATATCATGACACAAACGACTACAATCGGGATCAACAGTAAGTAGTTTCTCACTGACGGAAACGCTGTTTTTCTTCCGGGTCACGTTTACTTCAGGGCAAAAATTTCTCCTCGCAAGATGGCAGCAGCTATGGATGTTGATACGCCGACCGGCACTAACAGTGGGGCTAGCAAGAAGCGATTTGAAGTAAAAAAGGTAAGTTTGACACGGTTTCTTGATGTAAAGATAGCATATCACCTGCCATAAACCACAAATAACCGCTAAATACCGCTAACGTTTTCTAAGTGTAACCGTTAATGACATAGAGACAGTTAGCTATTAGCTGTTAGCCTGCTACAAACAGGGCATGAATGTGCACTTATCTTTTTCATAGCAAAAAAAATATGCTTAGGACTTATAGTGATGTTACAAGGATCCCCAATAGTACTCACGGTTTAATAAACAGAAAAGCCTTCCCAAGGTTAACATTAAATCCTGACCTACGTAACGGTAAATAACTAAGCTCTTAACTGCGAGCTAAATTAGCCTAGCTTAGCTAAGCCGCCCTCCGGAGTTTGATAGCCTCCAGAAATATTCAAAACATGAACTTTATAACGTTATAACTTGCAAGAAGTGTATATAATATGGTTTGAATATACAAACTGACTGACTTATACAATAAGTAAATATGTTTCAATGTTTATTGTGCTCACTTTCTATCAAACTACCCGCGTATTGCGTTTTACGAACGCAGTTTTATATGACATGTTCATCGATTAACTTAGCAATGGTTAATTATCATTAGCAACCGCAGCTTAATGTTATGACGCAATTACAGTTAAGAGTCATATTACAGTAACAGTAATGTAAACACAGTATTTGGTTGACAGCTTCTCAGATTTGATGTTGCAAGCATCTCATATGCTATAGTAAAACTACTGAGGTTATTTTTAAGAGTGGGAAAGAAGCAGTGTGGTGATTATTTGCCTGATCTATTTATAAATAACTGGCTGAAGTTCATATCATTTATACAAAATACGAAGTCACACTTTGTTTGTGTCCTATCTTTAACAGTACACCAATCATAACGTTGGTTGTGGGATTTAAAATGTATTGTGAAACTGTCATTTACTTTTACCAACTACATTTGTCAGCGATTGTAATGCATCTTCTTATATTTATTGTATTTTTTACATTTCCCACCAGTGGAATGCAGTTGCGCTGTGGGCCTGGGACATTGTGGTGGATAACTGTGCCATCTGTAGGAACCACATCATGGATCTCTGTGAGTTTCATTTACCCTTGTATACATAATGGACTGTGTATAAGAAATGATTTGGTCATGGGCGGCAGCTGTCAAAGAGCACATAAGCAACACGATATGAGGCTCTAAATGTCAGCCTGTTTGTGACTTGAATTGTTGACAGATTTCTATCTCCCTCTTCAGGTATAGAGTGCCAGGCCAACCAAGCTTCAGCAACTTCTGAGGAGTGCACTGTAGCCTGGGGTGTCTGCAATGTGAGTTTCGATACTGTAATTCAAGCACATGCCATTATCGTGTTGATTACACCCGTCAGCAATGTTTGGTTTACATTTTCATAATATAAGTATTCAAGAGGTTCTTATTTTCACAATGTTGGCATATTTGTAGCTTAGGAGTGAATTTTGCCTAAATAATTGACAAACATTAACAAATATATTTGTTTCCATGCATATATAATCTGTATTTGTGAAGGGAAACTGTTAGTGTTCAAGTTCTCAATGTTAAGTCACACTTCTATAGGTGTTTCCTATATTTGCTAACATAACCGAGGCAACAACGATTCTTTAGTTTTATAGGGTTGATCATTGCCAACAAATGATTTAATTATTAGCTACATTTTTGTAAATTTCGGGCATTGGCTATAAGATTGTAAATGTAGCGCTGGTCTCACATATTTCTCCGAAGCTTGAATTCATGTTTTTTCTTTTTTCTTCCACAGCATGCTTTCCATTTCCACTGTATTTCCCGCTGGCTGAAAACCAGACAGGTGTGCCCTCTGGACAACAGGGAGTGGGAGTTTCAGAAGTGAGTAATAGTACTTATAGATCACTTTTTGTTTTAACCAGAGATGTGTGTTGTTATTTCAAGTCCTCATTTGTTGCCTTTGACAGTGAAATGTTTTGAGTATTTCCTGAAATGAAGCCCTTTTACTAACGGCACTTCCTCTCTCTGTCTTTTCTCCACAGATACGGACACTAGCTGTATTAATGCTGACCTTTTCTTGGCTTCTACGAGCATCACCCGTACTGCTTCCCCACCCCACCCCACCCCCGCCAGGCTAATAAGCCTAGTTGTTATTTTACGCAGATGTCTTTGTTTTGGTATGTTGTAAGTTCATAAATAAACATTCATGTTGTCACAAAGAACGGGTT
Source organism: Notothenia rossii (assembly GCF_949606895.1). Lineage (NCBI taxonomy): Eukaryota > Metazoa > Chordata > Actinopteri > Perciformes > Nototheniidae > Notothenia > Notothenia rossii. The sequence goes on along the minus strand of NW_027640009.1, from coordinate 3,266 downwards.
GTTTTACTGCTGACTCGTCAGTGAGAGAAAATGAGAAACAGGAAGTCCAGCTGCTGAAAATAACCGAGATCTTCAGATGTTGGTTAATGGTTTCATTTCATTTTGGTGGACAGCTTGAAGCAGTGATTCAGGACTCCATGGCCGTTTCTCAATGTGCTGCAGAGCCACTATTTCAAGTATACTACGTCATCGAGTGGCGCCGAATGCTGGGCATTTAAACAGTCGTTCGACGCCACTTGATGACGTAGTATACTTGACATAGTGGCTCTGCAGCCGGTATACTCGACATTGAGAAACGACCCATGTGTCAGAGCAGTAATCCTCTGAATCAGATCCCTTATTAACCCCCTTGCCCTCCGCCGGGTTTACACTGCAGCACCTGCAGGGACTCGCAGATATTTTAGTTTCTGTTGGTCCCGAAAAGATACATTTAACAGATCTTGACTTTTAAGAAAATGCCTAGAATAGACTTGCCTTTTTATTGATTAAAACATTGAGGAAAATGTGCAACACAATTGGTAGTTTATATGGTATGTTCCCATCAAGTAACATCTTTCAATTGCTTGTTTATCCGATCCAAAATAATCAAAAATCAATTAGGAATAAAAGCTGAAATTCCCTTAGTCATTTTTCTTTATAAAACAAGATCAATTATCTAAATAGTTTACTTTTTTCAGCTTTAAAGTCTTTTCTACTTTGGTTAAGTTCAACTTTTGAGATCCAACTTTCAATTTCGCCATGTTTGTCAATATTCTAACTTTAAAAGCTTTCTTGTTCAGATAAAGCAGTTGCATTCATACAGTTGTGAGTATGAGATTAAATTATTTATGCTAAATAACAAAATGGATTCCACATACAAGGTGCTGCTTTCATGACGTTGCTAGTAAAAACTCGACAGTAAAAACCTAAACTCATGTCAGAATCACAGGTTGAGATGCGTATCGTTGACTTGTTTACGATACCGATACCACTGAACGATAACGATACATATCGTGATACTTTCATGTTGCATAAGGGAAAAATGTAAACATCCTGCAATTACTCCCATGAAGCGCTTTATGATATAGTTCACATGTCAAATGAATATTAAATTCAATTGTGGGACTCTGACCTTTTAGTACTGAACAAACAATGAACATGTTATCTATGAAGAAAACAGATTCTGCAATATCATTTATAACCATCAGGCGTGAATAGTACATCTTGTCAATGCAAAAAGAAAATAGCACCAGTATAATCAATATTCAACCTGAGATTCGACTGACCAGGGAACACAAAGGATCATGAGATCTCGGCATTGCACATAAAACAAATAGCATCATTAAAATCAACATGTGCTTGATGAAAGAAAACAAATCCCAGCACAGCTCAGTTGTGAATATCTGCTCTCTGGATCCAAACAGACGCTTTCACAGCGTAGGATATCACCTGCTGAACTGAACACTCTCTCGCTTGGCACGCTGCTTCACTGAACGCAAAAAGGTACTTGGTTGCCATACCAGACAGCATTGGTTGGAGGTCGGATGTGTGGATACCTTTCCCAGAAATAAACTTCTTGCAGTGGTTACAGACCCCAGTATTCAGACTGGCAGTGGTTACAGACCCAACCAGTCAGACTGGCAGTGGTTACAGACCCCAGCATTCAGACTGGCAGTGGTTACGGACCCCACCATTCAGACTGGCAGTGGTTACAGACCCAACCAGTCAGACTGGCACTGGTTACAGACCCCAGCATTCAGACTGGCAGTGGTTACAGACCCAACCAGTCAGACTGGCAGTGGTTACAGACCCAACCAGTCAGACTGGCAGTGGTTACAGACCCAACCAGTCAGTGAGTTTAAGGATATTACGCCTACTAAACTTTCGGTACGGCATACCCAAGCCCCCATTAACCGGTATTTCGGTAATACCGGGTACCGGTATGCACCCCTAGTTGAGAGTCCTTCTGGATACTAAAACAGAAAAGAAAGACTGCATGTGATTCTGTAAAATCAGTTTGTATAACGAAATAAAGAATAACTAGAAATAATGTTAAACCTGTTTGCAGCAACAAAGAATTTATTGTGAATCATACATTTCAACAGGGTCAGACATCAAGGACAGTGACTTTTCTTTTTACGCATTAACAATACATCTGATAGCAAAGAAATCCCAACAGTTGTCTGTGAATACGGCTCTGTTTGGAGAAAGGAAACACAAACCGGAAGCTGAACAATCACCACGAGTTAAATGGCTGTAAAAACATCTGTGTTAGCATCTTAATGCGGGGGACCCCAGTTTAGCGTTTCGGGATACAGGTTAGAGTCAGTCTGAGTTAGGAGGATGCTAAGTGTAACAGGCTCATTAAGATCATTTCAAAAGTCGCCCCACTTTCTCTACTGAATTAACCCGACGCCCCCCGCTGCCCTGTTTGATCTGCACACAGTGGAATAATCGTTGAAATGCGTCGTGGCTCTCCAGATTCTTTCACCACGGATCCTCTCTCTCCTCTTTGGTCCTTCTTTCGTTTACGGCTGTGGGGCAGCTCCGAACTTGGAGCTCAGCTTGGTGACGAGCGCCATGATTTTGGGGTTGTCCTGGTACTTGGAGATGTTGGCTGGGTTCTGTGCGACATCCTGGAAGGCCGTCATCACCTCGGGGTCCTGGAGGGGAATACGGGGGGAGAAACACGGTCAAATTCATCCAGGGAGGGCATTCAAAATCAGATGTAGGTCTTCACAATCCATCAAAATCATATCAACGTAGCAAGATGGCCTAGTGCAATATTAAAATCGAAGTAACGGCCCGTCTACACTACAGGCATCGAAAAATGCTTTCAACGCTTCGCCCATTCACTTGAATGGGGTGACGTAGAAGATTTTTAATCTTCGCTGAACTGCATTGTGGGGAGCATGGCATGGCTTTGCAAGCATCACGAGCATCTATCGGCATCAAAAGTTGAACAATGTTCAACTTTTGAGGCTCGATGCTTGGCATCAGCCAATGAAATCCAATTTATGCAATCCGCCAGTGCAACCGCAGCCAATCAAGCCTCGTGCAAGCTGGGAGAGCCAGACCGCAGTTCATTTCCTCATATTCCAAACGAGAAATTACGGTAGCAAATCACCCGGTTCTTTACGACCAGAACTATTTACCGGGATACAAACCGGAGGAACCAGGCATGGAGGGAGGTGGCAGAGACAGTGGTGAAACTGGTTGGTTTTCGCCTGTTTGGGGAGTTTATATCCAGTTTACTTCGTTTTAACATTGCTATTGCTTTGTATATT
>NW_027640010.1:25000-67529 GCF_949606895.1 Notothenia rossii | reverse complement strand
TACAAGTTATTATCTGTTTCCAACAAGTTATTATCTGGTTCATACAAGTTATTATCTGGTTCCTTCAAGTTATTATCTGGTTCCTACAAGTTATTATCTGGTTCCTTCAAGTTATTATCTGTTTCCTTCAAGTTATTATCTGGTTCCTTCAAGTTATTATCTGGTTCCTACAAGTTATTATCTGGTTCCTACAAGTTATTATCTGTTTCCTACAAGTTATTATCTGGTTCCTACAAGTTATTATCTGTTTCCAACAAGTTATTATCTGGTTCATACAAGTTATTATCTGGTTCCTTCAAGTTATTATCTGGTTCCTACAAGTTATTATCTGGTTCATACAAGTTATTATCTGTTTCCTACAAGTTATTATCTGGTTCCTTCAAGTTATTATCTGGTTCCAACAAGTTATTATCTGGTTCCTTCAAGTTATTATCTGGTTCCAACAAGTTATTATCTGGTTCCTACAAGTTATTATCTGGTTCCTACAAGTTATTATCTGGTTCATACAAGTTATTATCTGGTTCCTTCAAGTTATTATCTGGTTCCTACAAGTTATTATCTGGTTCATACAAGTTATTATCTGTTTCCTACAAGTTATTATCTGGTTCCTTCAAGTTATTATCTGGTTCCAACAAGTTATTATCTGGTTCATACAAGTTATTATCTGTTTCCTACAAGTTATTATCTGGTTCCTTCAAGTTATTATCTGGTTCCAACAAGTTATTATCTGGTTCCTTCAAGTTATTATCTGGTTCCTACAAGTTATTATCTGGTTCCTACAAGTTATTATCTGTTTCCTACAAGTTATTATCTGTTTCCTACAAGTTATTATCTGGTTCCTACAAGTTATTATCTGTTTCCAACAAGTTATTATCTGGTTCCTACAAGTTATTATCTGTTTCCAACAAGTTATTATCTGGTTCATACAAGTTATTATCTGGTTCCTTCAAGTTATTATCTGGTTCCTTCAAGTTATTATCTGGTTCCTACAAGTTATTATCTGGTTCATACAAGTTATTATCTGTTTCCTACAAGTTATTATCTGGTTCCTTCAAGTTATTATCTGTTTCCTTCAAGTTATTATCTGGTTCCTTCAAGTTATTATCTGGTTCCTACAAGTTATTATCTGGTTCCTACAAGTTATTATCTGTTTCCTACAAGTTATTATCTGTTTCCTACAAGTTATTATCTGGTTCCTACAAGTTATTATCTGTTTCCAACAAGTTATTATCTGGTTCATACAAGTTATTATCTGGTTCCTTCAAGTTATTATCTGGTTCCTACAAGTTATTATCTGGTTCATACAAGTTATTATCTGTTTCCTACAAGTTATTATCTGGTTCCTTCAAGTTATTATCTGGTTCCAACAAGTTATTATCTGGTTCCTTCAAGTTATTATCTGGTTCCAACAAGTTATTATCTGGTTCCTACAAGTTATTATCTGGTTCCTACAAGTTATTATCTGGTTCATACAAGTTATTATCTGGTTCCTTCAAGTTATTATCTGGTTCCTACAAGTTATTATCTGGTTCATACAAGTTATTATCTGTTTCCTACAAGTTATTATCTGGTTCCTTCAAGTTATTATCTGGTTCCAACAAGTTATTATCTGGTTCATACAAGTTATTATCTGTTTCCTACAAGTTATTATCTGGTTCCTTCAAGTTATTATCTGGTTCCAACAAGTTATTATCTGGTTCATACAAGTTATTATCTGGTTCCTACAAGTTATTATCTGGTTCATACAAGTTATTATCTGTTTCCTACAAGTTATTATCTGGTTCCTACAAGTTATTATCTGGTTCCTTCAAGTTATTATCTGGTTCCTACAAGTTATTATCTGGTTCCTACAAGTTATTATCTGTTTCCTACAAGTTATTATCTGGTTCCTTCAAGTTATTATCTGGTTCCTTCAAGTTATTATCTGTTTCCTTCAAGTTATTATCTGGTTCCTTCAAGTTATTATCTGGTTCCTTCAAGTTATTATCTGGTTCCTTCAAGTTATTATCTGGTTCCTACAAGTTATTATCTGGTTCCTTCAAGTTATTATCTGGTTCCTACAAGTTATTATCTGGTTCTCACAAGTTATTATCTGTTTCCTACAAGTTATTATCTGGTTCCTACAAGTTATTATCTGGTTCCTTCAAGTTATTATCTGGTTCCTACAAGTTATTATCTGGTTCCTACAAGTTATTATCTGTTTCCTACAAGTTATTATCTGGTTCCTTCAAGTTATTATCTGGTTCCTTCAAGTTATTATCTGTTTCCTTCAAGTTATTATCTGGTTCCTTCAAGTTATTATCTGGTTCCTTCAAGTTATTATCTGGTTCCTTCAAGTTATTATCTGGTTCCTACAAGTTATTATCTGGTTCCTTCAAGTTATTATCTGGTTCCTACAAGTTATTATCTGTTTCCTACAAGTTATTATCTGGTTCCTTCAAGTTATTATCTGGTTCCTTCAAGTTATTATCTGTTTCCTTCAAGTTATTATCTGGTTCCTTCAAGTTATTATCTGGTTCCTTCAAGTTATTATCTGGTTCCTTCAAGTTATTATCTGGTTCCTTCAAGTTATTATCTGGTTCCTTCAAGTTATTATCTGGTTCCTACAAGTTATTATCTGGTTCCTACAAGTTATTATCTGGTTCCTACAAGTTATTATCTGGTTCCTTCAAGTTATTATCTGGTTCCTACAAGTTATTATCTGGTTCCTACAAGTTATTATCTGGTTCCTACAAGTTATTATCTGGTTCCTACAAGTTATTATCTGGTTCATACAAGTTATTATCTGGTTCCTACAAGTTATTATCTGGTTCCTACAAGTTATTATCTGGTTCCTACAAGTTATTATCTGGTTCCTTCAAGTTATTATCTGGTTCCTACAAGTTATTATCTGTTTCCTACAAGTTATTATCTGGTTCCTTCAAGTTATTATCTGGTTCATACAAGTTATTATCTGGTTCCTTCAAGTTATTATCTGGTTCCTTCAAGTTATTATCTGTTTCCTTCAAGTTATTATCTGGTTCCTTCAAGTTATTATCTGGTTCCTTCAAGTTATTATCTGGTTCCTTCAAGTTATTATCTGGTTCCTACAAGTTATTATCTGGTTCCTTCAAGTTATTATCTGGTTCCTACAAGTTATTATCTGGTTCCTTCAAGTTATTATCTGGTTCCTACAAGTTATTATCTGGTTCTCACAAGTTATTATCTGTTTCCTTCAAGTTATTATCTGGTTCCTTCAAGTTATTATCTGTTTCCTACAAGTTATTATCTGGTTCCTTCAAGTTATTATCTGGTTCCTTCAAGTTATTATCTGGTTCCTACAAGTTATTATCTGGTTCCTACAAGTTATTATCTGGTTCCTTCAAGTTATTATCTGGTTCCTACAAGTTATTATCTGTTTCCTTCAAGTTATTATCTGGTTCCTTCAAGTTATTATCTGGTTCCTACAAGTTATTATCTGGTTCCTTCAAGTTATTATCTGTTTCCTACAAGTTATTATCTGTTTCCTACAAGTTATTATCTGGTTCCTACAAGTTATTATCTGGTTCCTACAAGTTATTATCTGGTTCCTACAAGTTATTATCTGTTTCCTTCAAGTTATTATCTGTTTCCTACAAGTTATTATCTGGTTCCTACAAGTTATTATCTGGTTCCTACAAGTTATTATCTGGTTCCCTCAAGTTATTATCTGGTTCCTACAAGTTATTATCTGGTTCCTACAAGTTATTATCTGTTTCCTTCAAGTTATTATCTGGTTCCTTCAAGTTATTATCTGGTTCCTACAAGTTATTATCTGTTTCCTACAAGTTATTATCTGGTTCCTACAAGTTATTATCTGTTTCCTACAAGTTATTATCTGGTTCCTACAAGTTATTATCTGGTTCCTACAAGTTATTATCTGGTTCCTTCAAGTTATTATCTGGTTCCTACAAGTTATTATCTGGTTCCTACAAGTTATTATCTGGTTCCTTCAAGTTATTATCTGGTTCCTACAAGTTATTATCTGGTTCCTTCAAGTTATTATCTGGTTCCTTCAAGTTATTATCTGGTTCCTACAAGTTATTATCTGTTTCCTACAAGTTATTATCTGGTTCCTACAAGTTATTATCTGGTTCCTACAAGTTATTATCTGTTTCCTACAAGTTATTATCTGGTTCCTACAAGTTATTATCTGGTTCCTTCAAGTTATTATCTGGTTCCTACAAGTTATTATCTGGTTCCTTCAAGTTATTATCTGGTTCCTACAAGTTATTATCTGTTTCCTACAAGTTATTATCTGGTTCCTACAAGTTATTATCTGGTTCCTACAAGTTATTATCTGTTTCCTACAAGTTATTATCTGGTTCCTACAAGTTATTATCTGGTTCCTACAAGTTATTATCTGTTTCCTACAAGTTATTATCTGGTTCCTACAAGTTATTATCTGGTTCCTACAAGTTATTATCTGTTTCCTACAAGTTATTATCTGGTTCCTTCAAGTTATTATCTGTTTCCTACAAGTTATTATCTGGTTCCTACAAGTTATTATCTGGTTCCTACAAGTTATTATCTGTTTCCTACAAGTTATTATCTGGTTCCTACAAGTTATTATCTGGTTCCTACAAGTTATTATCTGGTTCCTTCAAGTTATTATCTGGTTCCTACAAGTTATTATCTGGTTCCTACAAGTTATTATCTGGTTCCTACAAGTTATTATCTGGTTCCTTCAAGTTATTATCTGGTTCCTACAAGTTATTATCTGGTTTCTACAAGTTATTATCTGGTTCCTACAAGTTATTATCTGTTTCCTACAAGTTATTATCTGGTTCCTACAAGTTATTATCTGGTTCCTTCAAGTTATTATCTGGTTCCTACAAGTTATTATCTGGTTCCTACAAGTTATTATCTGTTTCCTACAAGTTATTATCTGGTTCCTACAAGTTATTATCTGGTTCCTACAAGTTATTATCTGGTTCCTACAAGTTATTATCTGGTTCCTACAAGTTATTATCTGTTTCCTTCAAGTTATTATCTGGTTCCTACAAGTTATTATCTGGTTCCTACAAGTTATTATCTGGTTCCTACAAGTTATTATCTGTTTCCTACAAGTTATTATCTGGTTCCTACAAGTTATTATCTGGTTCCTTCAAGTTATTATCTGGTTCCTACAAGTTATTATCTGGTTCCTTCAAGTTATTATCTGGTTCCTACAAGTTATTATCTGGTTCCTACAAGTTATTATCTGGTTCCTACAAGTTATTATCTGGTTCCTTCAAGTTATTATCTGGTTCCTACAAGTTATTATCTGGTTCCTACAAGTTATTATCTGGTTCCTACAAGTTATTATCTGGTTCCTTCAAGTTATTATCTGGTTCCTTCAAGTTATTATCTGGTTCCTACAAGTTATTATCTGGTTCCTACAAGTTATTATCTGTTTCCTACAAGTTATTATCTGGTTCCTACAAGTTATTATCTGGTTCCTACAAGTTATTATCTGGTTCCTACAAGTTATTATCTGGTTCCTACAAGTTATTATCTGTTTCCTTCAAGTTATTATCTGGTTCCTACAAGTTATTATCTGTTTCCTACAAGTTATTATCTGGTTCCTACAAGTTATTATCTGGTTCCTTCAAGTTATTATCTGGTTCCTACAAGTTATTATCTGGTTCCTTCAAGTTATTATCTGGTTCCTTCAAGTTATTATCTGGTTCCTACAAGTTATTATCTGGTTCCTACAAGTTATTATCTGGTTCCTACAAGTTATTATCTGGTTCCTTCAAGTTATTATCTGGTTCCTACAAGTTATTATCTGGTTCCTACAAGTTATTATCTGGTTCCTACAAGTTATTATCTGTTTCCTACAAGTTATTATCTGGTTCCTTCAAGTTATTATCTGGTTCCTACAAGTTATTATCTGGTTCCTACAAGTTATTATCTGGTTCCTACAAGTTATTATCTGGTTCCTACAAGTTATTATCTGGTTCCTACAAGTTATTATCTGGTTCCTTCAAGTTATTATCTGGTTCCTACAAGTTATTATCTGGTTCCTTCAAGTTATTATCTGGTTCCTACAAGTTATTATCTGGTTCCTTCAAGTTATTATCTGGTTCCTACAAGTTATTATCTGGTTCCTTCAAGTTATTATCTGGTTCCTACAAGTTATTATCTGGTTCCTACAAGTTATTATCTGGTTCCTACAAGTTATTATCTGTTTCCTACAAGTTATTATCTGGTTCCTACAAGTTATTATCTGGTTCCTACAAGTTATTATCTGGTTCCTACAAGTTATTATCTGTTTCCTACAAGTTATTATCTGGTTCCTACAAGTTATTATCTGTTTCCTACAAGTTATTATCTGGTTCCTACAAGTTATTATCTGGTTCCTACAAGTTATTATCTGGTTCCTTCAAGTTATTATCTGGTTCCTACAAGTTATTATCTGTTTCCTACAAGTTATTATCTGGTTCCTACAAGTTATTATCTGTTTCCTACAAGTTATTATCTGGTTCCTACAAGTTATTATCTGGTTCCTACAAGTTATTATCTGTTTCCTACAAGTTATTATCTGGTTCCTTCAAGTTATTATCTGGTTCCTACAAGTTATTATCTGGTTCCTACAAGTTATTATCTGGTTCCTTCAAGTTATTATCTGGTTCCTACAAGTTATTATCTGGTTCCTTCAAGTTATTATCTGGTTCCTACAAGTTATTATCTGGTTCCTACAAGTTATTATCTGGTTCCTACAAGTTATTATCTGGTTCCTTCAAGTTATTATCTGGTTCCTACAAGTTATTATCTGGTTCCTACAAGTTATTATCTGGTTCCTTCAAGTTATTATCTGGTTCCTTCAAGTTATTATCTGGTTCCTTCAAGTTATTATCTGGTTCCTACAAGTTATTATCTGTTTCCTACAAGTTATTATCTGGTTCCTACAAGTTATTATCTGGTTCCTTCAAGTTATTATCTGGTTCCTACAAGTTATTATCTGGTTCCTACAAGTTATTATCTGGTTCCTTCAAGTTATTATCTGGTTCCTTCAAGTTATTATCTGGTTCCTTCAAGTTATTATCTGGTTCCTACAAGTTATTATCTGTTTCCTACAAGTTATTATCTGGTTCCTACAAGTTATTATCTGGTTCCTTCAAGTTATTATCTGGTTCCTACAAGTTATTATCTGGTTCCTACAAGTTATTATCTGGTTCCTTCAAGTTATTATCTGGTTCCTACAAGTTATTATCTGGTTCCTTCAAGTTATTATCTGGTTCCTACAAGTTATTATCTGGTTCCTTCAAGTTATTATCTGGTTCCTACAAGTTATTATCTGGTTCCTACAAGTTATTATCTGTTTCCTACAAGTTATTATCTGGTTCCTTCAAGTTATTATCTGTTTCCTACAAGTTATTATCTGGTTCCTACAAGTTATTATCTGGTTCCTTCAAGTTATTATCTGGTTCCTACAAGTTATTATCTGGTTCCTTCAAGTTATTATCTGGTTCCTACAAGTTATTATCTGGTTCCTTCAAGTTATTATCTGTTTCCTACAAGTTATTATCTGGTTCCTACAAGTTATTATCTGGTTCCTTCAAGTTATTATCTGGTTCCTACAAGTTATTATCTGGTTCCTACAAGTTATTATCTGGTTCCTTCAAGTTATTATCTGGTTCCTACAAGTTATTATCTGGTTCCTACAAGTTATTATCTGGTTCCTTCAAGTTATTATCTGGTTCCTACAAGTTATTATCTGGTTCCTACAAGTTATTATCTGGTTCCTACAAGTTATTATCTGGTTCCTTCAAGTTATTATCTGGTTCCTACAAGTTATTATCTGGTTCCTTCAAGTTATTATCTGGTTCCTACAAGTTATTATCTGGTTCCTACAAGTTATTATCTGGTTCCTACAAGTTATTATCTGGTTCCTACAAGTTATTATCTGGTTCCTTCAAGTTATTATCTGGTTCCTTCAAGTTATTATCTGGTTCCTACAAGTTATTATCTGGTTCCTACAAGTTATTATCTGGTTCCTTCAAGTTATTATCTGGTTCCTTCAAGTTATTATCTGGTTCCTACAAGTTATTATCTGGTTCCTTCAAGTTATTATCTGGTTCCTACAAGTTATTATCTGGTTCCTTCAAGTTATTATCTGGTTCCTACAAGTTATTATCTGGTTCCTACAAGTTATTATCTGTTTCCTACAAGTTATTATCTGGTTCCTACAAGTTATTATCTGGTTCCTTCAAGTTATTATCTGGTTCCTTCAAGTTATTATCTGGTTCCTTCAAGTTATTATCTGGTTCCTACAAGTTATTATCTGGTTCCTACAAGTTATTATCTGGTTCCTACAAGTTATTATCTGGTTCCTACAAGTTATTATCTGGTTCCTTCAAGTTATTATCTGGTTCCAACAAGTTATTATCTGGTTCCTACAAGTTATTATCTGTTTCCTACAAGTTATTATCTGGTTCCTACAAGTTATTATCTGGTTCCTACAAGTTATTATCTGGTTCCTACAAGTTATTATCTGGTTCCTTCAAGTTATTATCTGTTTCCTACAAGTTATTATCTGGTTCCTTCAAGTTATTATCTGTTTCCTACAAGTTATTATCTGGTTCCTACAAGTTATTATCTGTTTCCTACAAGTTATTATCTGGTTCCTTCAAGTTATTATCTGGTTCCCACAAGTTATTATCTGGTTCCTACAAGTTATTATCTGGTTCCTACAAGTTATTATCTGGTTCCTACAAGTTATTATCTGGTTCCTACAAGTTATTATCTGGTTCCTACAAGTTATTATCTGGTTCCTTCAAGTTATTATCTGGTTCCTACAAGTTATTATCTGGTTCCTACAAGTTATTATCTGGTTCTCACAAGTTATTATCTGGTTCCTACAAGTTATTATCTGGTTCCTACAAGTTATTATCTGGTTCCTACAAGTTATTATCTGGTTCCTACAAGTTATTATCTGGTTCCTACAAGTTATTATCTGGTTCCTACAAGTTATTATCTGGTTCCTTCAAGTTATTATCTGGTTCCTTCAAGTTATTATCTGGTTCCTACAAGTTATTATCTGGTTCCTACAAGTTATTATCTGGTTCCTTCAAGTTATTATCTGGTTCCTTCAAGTTATTATCTGGTTCCTACAAGTTATTATCTGGTTCCTACAAGTTATTATCTGGTTCCTTCAAGTTATTATCTGGTTCCTTCAAGTTATTATCTGGTTCCTTCAAGTTATTATCTGGTTCCTACAAGTTATTATCTGGTTCCTACAAGTTATTATCTGGTTCCTTCAAGTTATTATCTGGTTCCTTCAAGTTATTATCTGGTTCCTACAAGTTATTATCTGGTTCCTACAAGTTATTATCTGGTTCCTTCAAGTTATTATCTGGTTCCTTCAAGTTATTATCTGGTTCCTACAAGTTATTATCTGGTTCCTACAAGTTATTATCTGGTTCCTTCAAGTTATTATCTGGTTCCTTCAAGTTATTATCTGGTTCCTTCAAGTTATTATCTGGTTCCTACAAGTTATTATCTGGTTCCTACAAGTTATTATCTGGTTCCTACAAGTTATGATCTATTTCTCAACAGTTGGTGGTGTGACTCACGTCTTCGGCCACGCTATGTCTCCAGCTCCTGACCTGCAGGGTCGCTCTCTCCTCAGAAACTCCATTTCTGCCATGGGGCAGAGGCGGCAGCTGGAAAAGGTGATGTGTTAAATAATTACTTAAGGAAGGATCAGGTTAACGAGTTGTGTGTGTGTGTGTGTGTGTGTGTGTGTGTGTGTGTGTGTGTGTGTGTGTGTGTGTGTGTGTGTGTGTGTGTGTGTGTGTGTGTGTGTGTGTGTGTGTGTGTGTGTGTGTGTGTGTGTGTGTGTGTGTGTGTGTGTGTGTGTGTGTGTGTGTGTGTGTGTGTGTGTGTGTGTGTGTGTGTGTGTGTGTGTGTGTGTGTGTGTGTGTGTGTAGAGACGTTACCTCCTGCAAACGAGAGCCAACCCCCAGGTCCAGCTGTGCTCTGGGGATCACAACTTGCTGCTGAGGATTCTTGGAAATAACCAACGATAAGAGAGATTAGTCAGTAGAGGTTTCTCAATTCTTAAATTCCCCCTCCTCGACTCCTCGACTCCTCAGTGCTCCGGTAGTGACCCGGAAATGGATTTCATTGCGCCATGTTGAAGGACATCTCATTTCTCTAAATACACTTAGAGGACCGAGGATCGAGCGTCGAGGAGGCTCTCTGGAGGAGCTCTAACCGAGGAGAGAGGAGAGAGGAGAGAGGAGGCTCTCTGGAGGAGCTATAACCGAGGAGAGAGGAGAGGAGAGAGGAGACAGGAGAGAGGAGGCTCTCTGGAGGAGCTCTAACCGAGGATACACTGATGGCTCCTCCTCGGCTCCTTCGTGGATGCATTTCCGGGAACAGAGATGTTTCAAAGAGTCGTGACGCACGGCCGGACTGATCTCAGCCAATCACAGCTCTGCATGCATCCCCTGGATATTATTTTAGAAACTGCTTTCATCGCGGCGCGATGTTTACAGTGAGAACAGCTGAGAGGTCCGTGCAGAAAGCAGAGCAGTGTGTATAATATATATCACTCAGTGTAACAGACCTACTCTCTGTCTCTGCTTTAGTTTAGTAGATATCTACAAACAAAGAGTCCAGATGTTTCTAAAACCATTTAGTGCTTCACTAAATAAAATACACAACGGCTGATTATGCTTTAGGAGCTGTAGGTGTGTGTGTGGTACAGTGTGTAGGTGTGTGTGGTACAGTGTGTAGGTGTGTGTGTGGCACAGTGTGTAGGTGTGTGTGTGGTACAGTGTGTAGGTGTGTGTGTGGTACAGTGTGTAGGTGTGTGTGTGGTACAGTGTGTAGGTGTGTGTGTGGTACAGTGTGTAGGTGTGTGTGTGGTACAGTGTGTAGGTGTGTGTGTGGTACAGTGTGTAGGTGTGTGTGGTACAGTGTGTAGGTGTGTGTGTGGTACAGTGTGTAGGTGTGTGTGTGGTACAGTGTGTAGGTGTGTGTGTGGTACAGTGTGTAGGTGTGTGTGGTACATTGTGTAGGTGTGTGTGTGGTACAGTGTGTAGGTGTGTGTGTGGTACAGTGTGTAGGTGTGTGTGGTACATTGTGTAGGTGTGTGTGTGGTACAGTTTGTAGGTGTGTGTGTGGTACAGTGTGTAGGTGTGTGTGGTACAGTGTGTAGGTGTGTGTGGCACAGTGTGTAGGTGTGTGTGTGGTAGTCAGTGGCGACTGGCCATTAGGAGCCCCACTAGTGTCAGCAGAAAGTATTAAAAAATAATGATTACAGTAAAAATGCAAAAAGATCATGTTTAATCATCTGATTCGTCTCATTGCTGTTTTAGTCTGTGTTCTTCTAATCAGTGTCTACAGTGTGTGCCTATTGAGCTGCTTAGAGCCATGTGGGACAAAACCCCATCATGCCCTCCCTCTCCCTGCCTAAGTGAACGGTGATTGTAGAAACTACACTGCGCATGCTCAGAGTATTATCCTATTCAATGTGTGGCAAAAAAATAATGACCACAGGGGCAGAGTGCTGCCATCCCCACCATACGTCATCTCATCATTCAGAGCTGATTGGCTGTAAGTACGTGTGCCGCGAAAAGTGTGGTCCGGAAGAGGAGACGAGAGAAACATACCTGTTTGATAAATGCACGTTTTGTTCATCCGGATAATATCCACATGTCTACCCTACTTTTATCATTTTCCAATCATAAATCTATCGATTAGATTTATGATAGACTTTTGAAACTACAAGAAGATAAGGAGGACTTACAAAAAAGTAATAGAGATGTTTGTCCAGACGGATAGACCAATGGACTTCAAGTCAAGGAAAGACCACCATGTTATTGGAAATGGGATCTTACTAAGAGAGAACAATTCAATGTTTAAATGATAAAATTACAGTTTTAGGGTATCCTTTTGTTGAACTGTCTGTTTATAATTAATGGAAGCATCAGACTAAAAAAGCTTTTGAAAATAATATTATATTTTGATTTAGGTCAACACAAGGGTGTAACTTTGCTTTGAGAAGTGGGGGGGACACAAAACAGGGGGTCCTCCGCAATGAAAAATGTTCTCAATTTAATTCCATTTCCTGCCTTTCTACAAATACATTAGGGACTATAGTGTCAACAAATCCAAGAAAAATGTGTAGTGTATATAATGAGTGTGCACACTTATCTAGTATCCTATCAATGTGAGTCTGTTTTATTTGTGATGACCTCACATCTAGGGGGGTCCGGGGGGATGCACCCGGGAAGATGTTTTTCTTGAAATTGAAGTTTAATGCATCAATCTGGTGCACGGTGTGTGTGTATGTGTGGGTGTGTGTGTGTGTGTGTGTGTGTGTGTGTGTGTGTGTGTGTGTGTGTGTGTGTGTGTGTGTGTGTGTGTGTGTGTGTGTGTGTGTGTGTGTGTGTGTTACCGTTGTGAACACATCGTCCTGCTGTGTGTCGACAGGGTAATCCTCCTCTGGCAGCGGGGGCTTCACATTAAAAACATGGAAACATGTTATTGCACAGATCACTGTCACAGATACATAACAGATATCCATCAGAGTCATACCGGGGCGCCGTACTGCCTCCTGCTGTGAGCCGAGGGGGAGAGGGGCTCTGGGGGTTCCTCTGGGGGTTCCTCTGGGGGTTCCTCTGGGGGTTCCTCTGGAGGGCCCTGAGGCTCCGGGGGGATCCACGTTGTGGCCCCTGAGGCTGGGTTGTGGTAGTAGAATCTGCCCGAGGCTTCGTCCAGCAGCTGGTCCCAGGAGCCCTGACAGGAAGTGATTCTGACGTTAAAGACTCTTTACGCCACCTGCAGCTAAAGCTAGTAGTATTCATTCATGTGCATTGTCCCGATTCAAATAAACGATTAAATGAAATGAAATGAAGTTATTAAATAGTTCCAAAAAGTTGTTGATCAGAAACACTTAAAGATAGGGACTCACCTGAGGGGAGGCGGGGGAGAGGGGGGGAGAAAGGGGGGGGGCAACGGACCGGTCCATGTCTCTGGCCTGTGAGGGGGGCGGGGGTCCGTGGGGGGAGGACCAGGTGGTTCGTCTGGTGGGGGGGTGGAAGTAAAACTGCTTCCCGCTGTCGGAGTCCGTGTGCACCTGAGGACAGATGATCAGGTTACACTTCCTGCTTCTATAACCATAACAAAGCTCATTAGGGTGTTTATGGGGCTTCCAGGACCTTCTCTAACCATGAACACAACGCTTTAATAATGTCGTCTGAATATTAATAACCAGGTGAGTAAAAGAGACTTTGAGTAATTATATATTTCATCATAAATGACGAAGTTTTCTGAGCGGGTGAAGGGGCTCAGGTGGAGCAGGTGAAGGGGCTCAGGTGGAGCAGGTGAAGGGGCTCAGGTGGAGCAGGTGAAGGGGCTCAGGTGGAGCAGGTGAAGGGGCTCAGGTGGAGCAGTGGAGCAGGGGAAGGGGCTCAGGTAGAGCAGGTGAAGGGGCTCAGGTGATCCAGGTGTCTCTGGTTTCTAATGAACTGAGGATTCACTGAACATACATTATTAATACATCTGTATTATTTATTAAACCCTGTGTTTCAGTAAAGTAGTTATTTTATGTTTTATTTGTATGTTCTGGTATTTTTGGGTTATGCTTCTTAAATAATAGAAAGATTAGTAATCTAGAAGCAACATTTAAAATGTAAAACAATATAAACATAAAGTAAATACTGTATATGTATATATATATATATATATATATATATATATATATATATACTGATATTTAAATATAAGTTGAGTGACGTCCTGTGTAGTTCAGGTGAAAGATGACGGGATGATGTGAAGCTGAGAGAGGTGAGAGGTCGCTCACCTGCCAGTCGTCCTGTGGGCTGATGGGGGAGGCGGGGCTTAAAGGGGAGGAGCCTGTTGGTAGAGGGGTGTGGTCTGGAAGAAGGGCGGGGCCAGAAACCTTCTTCAGCGCAGAGACGTTAGCATAGACCGGAGGGGGGTCCTAGAGGGGGGGAAGCGAACATACTGTATTTATGATGAAAAGCTTTTATTGTTATTTCAACGCCTCGTCACCATGGGGCTTTGAGCTGCTCCCAGACTCTGGAACTCTCCCTTCACCTCCCACAATCTCCCACAGTCTGACACAGTCTGACACAGTCTGACACAGTCTGATACAGTCTGATACAGTCTGATACAGTCTGACACAGTCTGACACAGTCTGACACCGTCTGACACCGTCTGATACAGTCTGACACCGTCTGATACCGTCGGACACAGTCTGACACCGTCTGATACAGTCTGATACAGTCTGACACCGTCTGATACCGTCGGACACAGTCTGACACCGTCTGATACAGTCTGATACAGTCTGACACCGTCTGATACAGTCTGACACAGTCTGACACAGTCTGACACCGTCTGATACAGTCTGATACAGTCTGACAAAGTCTGACACAGTCTGACACCGTCTGATACAGTCTGATACAGTCTGACACCGTCTGATACAGTCTGACACAGTCTGACACAGTCTGATACAGTCTGATACAGTCTGACACCGTCTGATACCGTCGGACACAGTCTGACACCGTCTGATACAGTCTGATACAGTCTGACACCGTCTGACACAGTCTGACACCGTCTGATACAGTCTGATACAGTCTGACAAAGTCTGACACAGTCTGACACCGTCTGATACAGTCTGACACCGTCTGATACAGTCTGACAAAGTCTGACACAGTCTGACACCGTCTGATACAGTCTCCCACAGTCTCCCACAGTCTGATACAGTCTCCCACAGCCTGATACAGTCTGACTACAATTTGATACAGTCTCCCACAGTCTCCCACAGTCTGATACAGTCTCCCACAGTCTCCCACAGTCTGATACAGTCTGATACAGTCTGATACAGTCTGACACAGTCTGACACAGTCTGATACAGTCTGACTACAATCTCCCACAGTCTGATACAGTCTGACACAGTCTCCCACAGTCTCCCACAGTCTGATACAGTCTGACACAGTCTGATACAGTCTCCCACAGTCTCCCACAGTCTGATACAGTCTGATACAGTCTGACTACAATCTCCCACAGTCTGATACAGTCTGATACAGTCTGATACAGTCTGACTACAATCTCCCACAGTCTCCCACAGTCTGATACAGTCTGATACAGTCTGATACAGTCTGACTACAATCTCCCACAGTCTCCCACAGTCTGATACAGTCTGATACAGTCTGACTACAATCTCCCACAGTCTCCCACAGTCTGATACAGTCTGATACAGTCTGACTACAATCTCCCACAGTCTGATACAGTCTGATACAGTCTGATACAGTCTGACTACAATCTCCCACAGTCTCCCACAGTCTGATACAGTCTGATACAGTCTGATACAGTCTGACTACAATCTCCCACAGTCTCCCACAGTCTGATACAGTCTGACACAGTCTGATACAGTCTGACTACAGTCTGATACAGCCTCCTACAGTCTGATACAGTCTGATACAGTCTTACTACAGTCTGACACAGTCTGACACAGTCTGACACAGTCTGATACAGTCTGACTACAGTCTGACACAGTCTGACACAGTCTGACTACAGTCTGATACAGTCTGACACAGTCTGATACAGTCTGACTACAGTCTCCCACAGTCTGACACAGTCTGACACAGTCTGACTACAGTCTGATACAGTCTCCCACAGTCTGACACAGTCTGATACAGTCTGACTACAGTCTGACACAGTCTGACACAGTCTGATACAGTCTGATACAGTCTGACTACAGTCTGATACAGTCTGATACAGTCTGACTACAGTCTGATACAGTCTGACACAGTCTGACTACAGTCTGATACAGTCTCCCACAGTCTGATACAGTCTGACACAGTCTCCTACAGTCTGATACAGTCTGACACAGTCTGATACAGTCTGACTAAAATCTCCCAAAGTCTGACTACAGTCTGACACAGCCTGATACAGTCTGACTACAGTCTGACTACAGTCTGATACAGTCTGATACAGTCTGACTACAATCTCCCACAGCCTGATACAGTCTGATACAGTCTGATACAGTCTGATACAGTCTGACTACAATCTCCCACAGTCTGATACAATCTGATACAGTCTGATACAGTCTGATACAGTCTGACTACAATCTCCTACAGTCTGATACAATCTGATACAGTCTGACTACAGTCTGATACAGTCTGACACAGTCTGATACAGTCTGACTACAATCTCCTACAGTCTGATACAATCTGATACAGTCTGACTACAGTCTGATACAGTCTGATACAGTCTGACTACAGTCTGACACAGTCTGACACAGTCTGATACAGTCTGACACAGTCTGACACAGTCTGATACAGTCTGATACAGTCTGATACAGTCTGACTACAATCTGATACAGTCTGACACAGTCTGATACAGTCTGACTACAATCTCCCACAGTCTGATAAAGTCTGATACAGTCTGATACAGTCTGACTACAGTCTGATACAGTCTGACACAGTCTGATAAAGTCTGATACAGTCTGACTAGAATCTCCCACAGTCTGATACAGTCTGACTACAGTCTGACACAGTCTGACACAGTCTGATACAGTCTGATACAGTCTGACACAGTCTGACACAGTCTGATACAGTCTGACTAGAATCTCCCACAGTCTGACTACAGTCTGACACAGTCTGATACAGTCTGACAAAGTCTGATACAGTCTGACTAGAATCTCCCACAGTCTGACTACAGTCTGACACAGTCTGATACAGTCTGACTACAGTCTGTCACAGTCTGACACCGTCTGACTACAGTCTGACACAGTCTGATACATTCTGATACAGTCTGATACAGTCTGACTACAGTCTGACTACAGTCTGATACAGTCTGATACAGTCTGATACAGTCTGACTACAGTCTGATAAAGTCTGATACAGTCTAATACAGTCTGACTACAGTCTGACTACAGTCTGATACAGTCTGATACAGTCTGATACAGTCTGACTACAGTCTGACTACAGTCTGATACAGTCTGATACAGTCTGACTACAGTCTGATAAAGTCTGATACAGTCTAATACAGTCTGACTACAGTCTGACTACAGTCTGATACAGTCTGATACAGTCTGACTACAGTCTGACACAGTCTGATACAGTCTGATACAGTCTGATACAGTCTGACACAGTCTGATACAGTCTGATACAGTCTGACACAGTCTGATAAAGTCTGATACAGTCTGATACAGTCTGATACAGTCTGACACAGTCTGATACAGTCTGATAAAGTCTGATACAGTCTGATACAGTCTGACACAGTCTGATAAAGTCTGATACAGTCTAATACAGTCTGACTACAGTCTGACTACAGTCTGATACAGTCTGACAGAGTCTGATAAAGTCTGATACAGTCTGATACAGTCTGACTACAGTCTGACACAGTCTGATACAGTCTGATACAGTCTGACTACAGTCTGACACAGTCTGATACAGTCTGATACAGTCTGACTACAGTCTGACACAGTCTGATACAGTCTGATACAGTCTGATACAGTCTGACACAGTCTGATAAAGCCTGATACAGTCTGATACAGTCTGATACAATCTGACACAGTCTGATACAGTCTGATACAGTCTGATACAGTCTGATACAGTCTGACTACAGTCTGACACAGTCTGATACAGTCTGATACAGTCTGATACAGTCTGACACAGTCTGATACAGTCTGATACAGTCTGATACAGTCTGACACAGTCTGATAAAGCCTGATACAGTCTGATACAGTCTGATACAATCTGACACAGTCTGATACAGTCTGATACAGTCTGATAAAGCCTGATACAGTCTGATACAGTCTGATACAGTCTGACTACAATCTCCCACAGCCTGATACAGTCTGATACAGTCTGATACAGTCTGATACAGTCTGACTACAATCTCCCACAGTCTGATACAATCTGATACAGTCTGATACAGTCTGATACAGTCTGACTACAATCTCCTACAGTCTGATACAATCTGATACAGTCTGACTACAGTCTGATACAGTCTGATACAGTCTGACTACAGTCTGACACAGTCTGACACAGTCTGATACAGTCTGACACAGTCTGACACAGTCTGATACAGTCTGATACAGTCTGACACAGTCTGACACAGTCTGATACAGTCTGATACAGTCTGATACAGTCTGATACAATCTGATACAGTCTGATACAGTCTGATACAGTCTGATACAATCTGACACAGTCTGATACAGTCTGATACAGTCTGATAAAGCCTGATACAGTCTGATACAGTCTGATACAGTCTGACTACAATCTCCCACAGCCTGATACAGTCTGATACAGTCTGATACAGTCTGATACAGTCTGACTACAATCTCCCACAGTCTGATACAATCTGATACAGTCTGATACAGTCTGACACAGTCTGATACAGTCTGATACAGTCTGACTACAATCTCCCACAGTCTGATACAGTCTGACTACAATCTCCCACAGTCTGATACAATCTGATACAGCCTGATACAGTCTGATACAGTCTGATACAGTCTGATACAGTCTGACTACAATCTCCCACAGTCTGATACAGTCTGATACAGTCTGATACAGTCTGACACAGTCTGATAAAGCCTGATACAGTCTGATACAGTCTGATACAATCTGACACAGTCTGATACAGTCTGATACAGTCTGATACAGTCTGATACAGTCTGACTACAGTCTGACACAGTCTGATACAGTCTGATACAGTCTGATACAGTCTGACACAGTCTGATACAGTCTGATACAGTCTGATACAGTCTGACACAGTCTGATAAAGCCTGATACAGTCTGATACAGTCTGATACAATCTGACACAGTCTGATACAGTCTGATACAGTCTGATAAAGCCTGATACAGTCTGATACAGTCTGATACAGTCTGACTACAATCTCCCACAGCCTGATACAGTCTGATACAGTCTGATACAGTCTGATACAGTCTGACTACAATCTCCCACAGTCTGATACAATCTGATACAGTCTGATACAGTCTGATACAGTCTGACTACAATCTCCTACAGTCTGATACAATCTGATACAGTCTGACTACAGTCTGATACAGTCTGATACAGTCTGACTACAGTCTGACACAGTCTGACACAGTCTGATACAGTCTGACACAGTCTGACACAGTCTGATACAGTCTGATACAGTCTGACACAGTCTGACACAGTCTGATACAGTCTGATACAGTCTGATACAGTCTGATACAATCTGATACAGTCTGACACAGTCTGATACAGTCTGACTACAATCTCCCACAGTCTGATAAAGTCTGATACAGTCTGATACAGTCTGACTACAGTCTGATACAGTCTGACACAGTCTGATAAAGTCTGATACAGTCTGACTAGAATCTCCCACAGTCTGATACAGTCTGACTACAGTCTGACACAGTCTGACACAGTCTGATACAGTCTGATACAGTCTGACACAGTCTGACACAGTCTGATACAGTCTGACTAGAATCTCCCACAGTCTGACTACAGTCTGACACAGTCTGATACAGTCTGACAAAGTCTGATACAGTCTGACTAGAATCTCCCACAGTCTGACTACAGTCTGACACAGTCTGATACAGTCTGACTACAGTCTGTCACAGTCTGACACCGTCTGACTACAGTCTGACACAGTCTGACACAGTCTGATACAGTCTGATACAGTCTGATACAGTCTGACTACAGTCTGACTACAGTCTGATACAGTCTGATACAGTCTGATACAGTCTGACTACAGTCTGATAAAGTCTGATACAGTCTAATACAGTCTGACTACAGTCTGACTACAGTCTGATACAGTCTGATACAGTCTGATACAGTCTGACTACAGTCTGACTACAGTCTGATACAGTCTGATACAGTCTGATACAGTCTGACTACAGTCTGATAAAGTCTGATACAGTCTAATACAGTCTGACTACAGTCTGACTACAGTCTGATACAGTCTGATACAGTCTGATACAGTCTGACTACAGTCTGACTACAGTCTGATACAGTCTGATACAGTCTGATACAGTCTGATACAGTCTGACTACAGTCTGATAAAGTCTGATACAGTCTAATACAGTCTGACTACAGTCTGACTACAGTCTGATACAGTCTGATACAGTCTGACTACAGTCTGACACAGTCTGATACAGTCTGATACAGTCTGATACAGTCTGACACAGTCTGATACAGTCTGATAAAGTCTGATACAGTCTGATACAGTCTGACACAGTCTGATAAAGTCTGATACAGTCTGATACAGTCTGACACAGTCTGATACAGTCTGATAAAGTCTGATACAGTCTGATACAGTCTGACACAGTCTGATAAAGTCTGATACAGTCTAATACAGTCTGACTACAGTCTGACTACAGTCTGATACAGTCTGACAGAGTCTGATAAAGTCTGATACAGTCTGATACAGTCTGACTACAGTCTGACACAGTCTGATACAGTCTGATACAGTCTGACTACAGTCTGACACAGTCTGATACAGTCTGATACAGTCTGATACAGTCTGACACAGTCTGATAAAGCCTGATACAGTCTGATACAGTCTGATACAATCTGACACAGTCTGATACAGTCTGATACAGTCTGATACAGTCTGATACAGTCTGACTACAGTCTGACACAGTCTGATACAGTCTGATACAGTCTGATACAGTCTGACACAGTCTGATACAGTCTGATACAGTCTGATACAGTCTGACACAGTCTGATAAAGCCTGATACAGTCTGATACAGTCTGATACAATCTGACACAGTCTGATACAGTCTGATACAGTCTGACACAGTCTGATAAAGCCTGATACAGTCTGATACAGTCTGATACAATCTGACACAGTCTGACTACAGTCTGATACAGTCTGACACAGTCTGATAAAGTCTGATACAGTCTGACACAGTCTGACACAGTCTGATACAGTCTGATACAGTCTAATACAGTCTGATAAAGTCTGATACAGTCTGACACAGTCTAATACAGTCTGACTACAGTCTGACACAGTCTGACACAGTCTGACTACAGTCTGATACAGTCTGACACAGTCTGATACAGTCTGATACAGTCTTACTACAGTCTGACACAGTCTGACACAGTCTGACACAGTCTGATACAGTCTGACTACAGTCTGACACAGTCTGACACAGTCTGACTACAGTCTGATACAGTCTGACACAGTCTGATACAGTCTGACTACAGTCTCCCACAGTCTGACACAGTCTGACACAGTCTGACTACAGTCTGATACAGTCTCCCACAGTCTGACACAGTCTGATACAGTCTGACTACAGTCTGACACAGTCTGACACAGTCTGATACAGTCTGACACAGTCTGATACAGTCTGATACAGTCTGACTACAGTCTGATACAGTCTGATACAGTCTGACACAGTCTGATACAGTCTGATACAGTCTGACTACAGTCTGATACAGTCTGACACAGTCTGACTACAGTCTGATACAGTCTCCCACAGTCTGATACAGTCTGACACAGTCTCCTACAGTCTGATACAGTCTGACACAGTCTGATACAGTCTGATACAGTCTTACTACAGTCTGATACACTCTGACACAGTCTGATACAGTCTGACTAAAATCTCCCAAAGTCTGACTACAGTCTGACACAGCCTGATACAGTCTGACTACAGTCTGACTACAGTCTGATACAGTCTGATACAGTCTGACTACAATCTCCCACAGCCTGATACAGTCTGATACAGTCTGATACAGTCTGATACAGTCTGACTACAATCTCCCACAGTCTGATACAATCTGATACAGTCTGATACAGTCTGATACAGTCTGACTACAATCTCCTACAGTCTGATACAATCTGATACAGTCTGACTACAGTCTGATACAGTCTGACACAGTCTGATACAGTCTGACTACAATCTCCTACAGTCTGATACAATCTGATACAGTCTGACTACAGTCTGATACAGTCTGACACAGTCTGATACAGTCTGACTACAATCTCCTACAGTCTGATACAGTCTGATACAGTCTGACTACAGTCTGACACAGTCTGACACAGTCTGATACAGTCTGATACAGTCTGACACAGTCTGACACAGTCTGATACAGTCTGATACAGTCTGACACAGTCTGACACAGTCTGATACAGTCTGATACAGTCTGATACAGTCTGACTACAATCTGATACAGTCTGACACAGTCTGATACAGTCTGACTACAATCTCCCACAGTCTGATAAAGTCTGATACAGTCTGATACAGTCTGACTACAGTCTGATACAGTCTGACACAGTCTGATAAAGTCTGATACAGTCTGACTAGAATCTCCCACAGTCTGATACAGTCTGACTACAGTCTGACACAGTCTGACACAGTCTGATACAGTCTGATACAGTCTGACACAGTCTGACACAGTCTGATACAGTCTGACTAGAATCTCCCACAGTCTGACTACAGTCTGACACAGTCTGATACAGTCTGACAAAGTCTGATACAGTCTGACTAGAATCTCCCACAGTCTGACTACAGTCTGACACAGTCTGATACAGTCTGACTACAGTCTGTCACAGTCTGACACCGTCTGACTACAGTCTGACACAGTCTGATACAGTCTGATACAGTCTGATACAGTCTGATACAGTCTGATACAGTCTGATACAGTCTGACTACAGTCTGATAAAGTCTGATACAGTCTAATACAGTCTGACTACAGTCTGACTACAGTCTGATACAGTCTGATACAGTCTGACTACAGTCTGACACAGTCTGATACAGTCTGATACAGTCTGACACAGTCTGATAAAGTCTGATACAGTCTGATACAGTCTGATACAGTCTGACACAGTCTGATACAGTCTGATAAAGTCTGATACAGTCTGATACAGTCTGACACAGTCTGATAAAGTCTGATACAGTCTAATACAGTCTGACTACAGTCTGACTACAGTCTGATACAGTCTGACAGAGTCTGATACAGTCTGATACAGTCTGACTACAGTCTGACACAGTCTGATACAGTCTGATACAGTCTGACTACAGTCTGACACAGTCTGATACAGTCTGATACAGTCTGACTACAGTCTGACACAGTCTGATACAGTCTGATACAGTCTGATACAGTCTGACACAGTCTGATAAAGCCTGATACAGTCTGATACAGTCTGATACAATCTGACACAGTCTGATACAGTCTGATACAGTCTGACTACAGTCTGACACAGTCTGATACAGTCTGATACAGTCTGATACAGTCTGACACAGTCTGATACAGTCTGATACAGTCTGATACAGTCTGACACAGTCTGATAAAGCCTGATACAGTCTGATACAGTCTGATACAATCTGACACAGTCTGATACAGTCTGATACAGTCTGACACAGTCTGATAAAGCCTGATACAGTCTGATACAGTCTGATACAATCTGACACAGTCTGACTACAGTCTGATACAGTCTGACACAGTCTGATAAAGTCTGATACAGTCTGACTAGAATCTCCCAGTCTGATACAGTCTGACTACAATCTCCCACAGTCTGATACAGTCTGACACAGTCTGACACAGTCTGATACAGTCTGATACAGTCTGACACAGTCTGATAAAGTCTGATACAGTCTAATACAGTCTGACTACAGTCTGATACAGTCTGACACAGTCTGATACAGTCTGATACAGTCTGATACAGTCTGATACAGTCTGACTACAGTCTGACTACAGTCTGACACAGTCTGATACAGTCTGATACAGTCTGATACAGTCTGATACAGTCTGACTACAGTCTGACACAGTCTGATACAGTCTGACTACAGTCTGATACAGTCTGATACAGTCTGACTACAGTCTGACACAGTCTGATACAGTCTGATACAGTCTGACTACAGTCTGATACAGCCTGATTCAGTCTGACTACAGTCTGACACAGTCTGATTCAGTCTGACTACAGTCTGACACAGTCTGATACAGTCTGATACAGTCTGACACAGTCTGATACAGTCTGATACAGTCTGACTACAGTCTGACACAGTCTGATACAGTCTGATAAAGTCTGATACAGTCTGATACAGTCTGATACAATCTGACACAGTCTGATACAGTCTGATACAGTCTGACTACAGTCTGACTACAGTCTGATACAGTCTGACACAGTCTGATAAAGTCTGATACAGTCTGACTAGAATCTCCCACAGTCTGATACAGTCTGACACAGTCTGACACAGTCTCCTACAGTCTGATAAAGTCTGACTACAATCTCCCACAGTCTGATACAGTCTGATACAGTCTGACACAGTCTGACACAGTCTGACACAGTCTGATACAGTCTGATAAAGTCTGATACAGTCTGATACAGTCTGATACAGTCTGACAGTCTGATACAGTCTGACTACAATCTGATACAGTCTGATACAGTCTGATACAGTCTGATAAAGTCTGATACAGTCTGATACAGTCTGATACAATCTGACACAGTCTGATACAGTCTGATACAGTCTGACTACAGTCTGACTACAGTCTGATACAGTCTGACACAGTCTGACACAGTCTCCTACAGTCTGATAAAGTCTGACTACAATCTCCCACAGTCTGATACAGTCTGATACAGTCTGACAGTCTGATACAGTCTGACTACAATCTGATACAGTCTGATACAGTCTGATACAGTCTGATAAAGTCTGATACAGTCTGATACAGTCTGATACAATCTGACACAGTCTGATACAGTCTGATACAGTCTGACACAGTCTGACACAGTCTGATAAAGTCTGATACAGTCTGATACAGTCTGACTACAGTCTGATACAGTCTGACACAGTCTGATACAGTCTGACTAGAATCTCCCACAGTCTGATACAGTCTGACACAGTCTGCTACAGTCTGACTACAATCTGATACAGTCTGATACAGTCTGACTACAGTCTGATACAGTCTCCTACAGTCTGATAAAGTCTGACTACAATCTCCCACAGTCTGACACAGTCTGATACAGTCTGATACAGTCTGATACAGTCTGACACAGTCTGATACAGTCTGACTACAGTCTGACTACAGTCTGATACAGTCTCCTACAGTCTGATAAAGTCTGACTACAATCTCCCACAGTCTGATACAGTCCGACACAGTCTGATACAGTCTGACTACAGTCTGACTACAGTCTGATACAGTCTGACACAGTCTGACACAGTCTCCTACAGTCTGATAAAGTCTGACTACAATCTCCCACAGTCTGATACAGTCTGATACAGTCTGACACAGTCTGATACAGTCTGATACAGTCTGACTACAGTCTGATACAGTCTGACACAGTCTGATACAGTCTGACTAGAATCTCCCACAGTCTGCTACAGTCTGACTACAATCTGATACAGTCTGATACAGTCTGACTACAGTCTGATACAGTCTCCTACAGTCTGATAAAGTCTGACTACAATCTCCCACAGTCTGACACAGTCTGATACAGTCTGATACAGTCTGACACAGTCTGATACAGTCTGACTACAATCTGATACAGTCTGATACAGTCTGACTACAGTCTGATACAGTCTCCTACAGTCTGATAAAGTCTGACTACAATCTCCCACAGTCTCCTACAGTCTGACACAGTCTGATACAGTCTGATACAGTCTGATACAGTCTGACACAGTCTGACACAGTCTCCTACAGTCTGACACAGTCTCCTACAGTCTGACACAGTCTGACACAGTCTGATACAGTCTGATACAGTCTGACACAGTCTCCTACAGTCTGACACAGTCTGACACAGTCTGATACAGTCTGATACAGTCTGACACAGTCGGACACAGTCTCCTACAGTCTGATACAGTCTGACACAGTCTGATACAGTCTGATACAGTCTGACACAGTCTCCTACAGTCTGACACAGTCTCCTACAGTCTGACACAGTCTCCTACAGTCTGACACAGTCTGACTACAGTCTGATACAGTCTGACACAGTCTGATACAGTCTGATACAGTCTGACACAGTCTGACACAGTCTCCTACAGTCTGATACAGTCTGACACAGTCTGACACAGTCTGATACAGTCTGATACAGTCTGACACAGTCTGACACAGTCTGACTACAGTCTGACACAGTCTGATACAGTCTGACACAGTCTGACACAGTCTGACACAGTCTGACACCATCTCCACGTTCAAGTCTTCACACCCTCCTGTTCAGATCAGCCTGCTCACCGTAGAGCTCCATGTTCCCCTTCCTTAGAATATGTGATCAATGGTAAGGTACTTTGAAAGGCACCCCTAAATAGAATGAATTATTATTATGTTCTGATTCTTCATACAAAGAAGTCATTTCGTTTTTATATTTTTATTTTCTGTTTTCAGAGGTGCTGTTTCTGTGCACATTAGCTCTAATAAAGTGTGTGTGTTAGACTCAGGTGTGTTGCCTGTGTGGAGGGGGGGGTTCAGGTGTGTTACTTGTGTGGAGGGAGGGGGGCTCAGGTGTGTTACCTGTGTGGAGCGGGGGGCCGGGTCAGGACTCGCTCGCCCCCCAATCAGAGCCTCCAGGTCCAGGTTCAGGTCCTGGATCGACTCATAGATGTGGTGTGAGTCTTCCTCCTTCACTTCCTTCTTTACTTCCTCCTTTATTTCCTCCTTCACTTCCTTCTTTACTTCCTCCTTTACTTCCTCTACCTCTTCTTCCTCTTCCTCCTCCTCCTCCTCCTCCTCCTCCGCCTCCGCCTCCTCCTCCTCCTCCTCCACCTGGTGGTGCACCTGGTGTTGGGGGGGGACGGTGGGTGTGTCCACAGGTATCGGCAGGTTCTGGTTCCTCTGCGCTGCCAGTGGGTCGGCCGGGCTGAAGCCGGGGACCCGGGTTTTATCCCTGTTCTCATCCAGGAAATGCTTTTTGCTCGCCGCCTCGTCGGCCATGTTTGTAGTCCCGGTGTCTACGGGGGCTTGGGGGGGTCTCTGAGCCGGGGTCGGGTCCACGAAGTCCAGTGGGACGCCGCCAAACGTGGACATGCGGTTCTCCTTCTTACGGGACGAAGCATCTGGACGGAGGCGGATCGTCACCTCGTCCCCCGGCTGGTTCCTGGGGTCCTCCAGAGGCTTAGGGACAGGAACAGGAAGAAGAGCAGGAAGAGGAGCAGGAAGAGGAACAGGAAGAGGAGCAGGGACAGGAAGAGGAGCAGGAAGAGGAACAGCCACAGGGACAGGAAGAGGAAGAGGAATAGGAACAGCCACAGGGACAGGAAGAGGAAGAGGAAGAGGAACAGGAAGAGGAAGAGGAATAGGAACAGCCACAGGGACAGGGGCAGGAAGAGGAACAGGGACCGGCTGTGGTTCAAGTTCTGGTCCTGCAGGGGGGAAGCTCAGCGGCAGGTCCAGCGGCAGCTCCTTCACGTACTTGGCCGGGATGTAGAAGGATTTGGAGCTGCGGTCGCGGCGCACCTGCCACCAGTGATCGTTGGTCTTTGCCAGCAGGACGTAGCGCTCGTTGGGTTTGATGGAGACCGTGGCGCCGTCTCGACCCGGGTACTCATACTGAAACTCCACCAGGACCAGACCCAGACCTGCAGGATTAGAACAGAACCAGCAGTCTGTTAGTGGAGCAGCTTCTATACACGGCTCAGGCTGAAACATCCATTCATTAAGCGCTTTCTACAGAGACACCGTCTGGTGTCCCAGATGGTGTCTCAGTCCTGGGGCTCATTTGTAAAGCCTTGCGTAGGACAAAGCAAATAAATACGCACTGACATTTTCCGATTTATAAAACATTGCGAAGCGGCGTAGGACTTGCATGCGGCACGTCCTACGCCGGTTTCCCTTTATAAAATCACAATCAACTCGAAATGCACCGCAGCTTTCGCGGGCTTCACGTAACGCCCATTCATTCTGACTGACTGCAGGAAGAAGATCGCAGGAAATGACGACAGGGCAGCTGAACACCGAAGAGGTTTCTCAATACTCTAATTTCCCCTGCTCGACTCCCCTCCTCGACTCCTATCCTCGACTCCCCTCCTCGACTCCTATCCTTGACTCCTATCCTCGACTCCCCTCCTCGACTCCTATCCTTGACTCCTATCCTCGACTCCCCTCCTTGACTCTCCTCCTCGACTCCTATCCTCGACTCCCCTCCCCTCCTCGACTCCTATCCTCGACTCCCCTCCTCGACTCCTATCCTCAACTCGACTCCTATCCTCGACTCCCCTCCTCGACTCCCCTCCTCGACTCCCCTCCTCGACTCCCATCCTCGACTCCCCTCCTCGACTCCTATCCTCGACTCCCCTCCTCGACTCCCCTCCTCGACTCCCCTCCTCGACTCCCCTCCTCGACTCCCCTCCTCGACTCCCCTCTTCGACTCCTATCCTCGACTCCCCTCCTCGACTCCTATCCTCGACTCCTATTCTCAAGACTTAATCCCGCCCACAGGAGATGCGAGCGGAGGAGTCGAGGAGGGGAGCCCAGGAGAGAGGAGGGGAACCGAGGAGAGAGGAGTGGAGGAGGGGAGCCGAGGAGCCGAGGAGGGGAGCCGAGGAGAGAGGAGCCGAGGAGAGAGGAGGGGAAGCAGCAGGCGGTTAGAGAAATGAGAACTCCTCTCCTCTGAGCGGTCATTTTAAAGAGACGTCCATTAATGATGACAGGAGGCACAGCAGCCCTCTGTCTGATGGACAGATGTGTTCATGACCACTTATATATTTACTTTGATTCATTCACAGTGCGGTGTAATGAGACAATACCAGGCTACAGATGAGGACACACACATATATATATAAATATATACAATTTCAGAATCAAACAAGTATAAGAGCACTCTCATAATAACTTAACACAATCAGAGACTGGATATATCCCCCCCCCCGCCACCCCTCTCTCTCTGGTCGCTGAAATGGGGAATAGAAATTACGGGCCAAAAGTCACACCTACACACTGTACCACACACACACCTACACACTGTACCACACACACCTACACACTGTACCACACACACACCTACACACTGTACCACACACACACCTACACACTGTACCACACACACACCTACACACTGTACCACACACACCTACACACTGTACCACACACACCTACACACTGTACCACACACATACCTACACACTGTACCACACACACACCTACACACTGTACCACACACACACCTACACACTGTACCACACACACACCTACACACTGTACCACACACACACCTACACACTGTACCACACACACCTACACACTGTACCACACACACACCTACACACTGTACCACACACACACCTACACACTGTACCACACACACACCTACACACTGTACCACACACACCTACACACTGTACCACACACACACCTACACACTGTACCACACACACACCTACACACTGTACCACACACACACCTACACACTGTACCACACACACCTACACACTGTACCACACACACCTACACACTGTACCACACACACACCTACACACTGTACCACACACACACCTACACACTGTACCACACACACACCTACACACTGTACCACACACACACCTACACACTGTACCACACACACACCTACACACTGTACCACACACACCTACACACTGTACCACACACACACCTACACACTGTACCACACACACACCTACACACTGTACCACACACACACCTACACACTGTACCACACACACCTACACACTGTACCACACACACACCTACACACTGTACCACACACACCTACACACTGTACCACACACACCTACACACTGTACCACACACACCTACACACTGTACCACACACACCTACACACTGTACCACACACATACCTACACACTGTACCACACACACACCTACACACTGTACCACACACACACCTACACACTGTACCACACACACACCTACACACTGTACCACACACACACCTACACACTGTACCACACACACACCTACACACTGTACCACACACACACCTACACACTGTACCACACACACCTACACACTGTACCACACACACACCTACACACTGTACCACACACACACCTACACACTGTACCACACACACACCTACACACTGTACCACACACACCTACACACTGTACCACACACACCTACACACTGTACCACACACACACCTACACACTGTACCACACACACACCTACACACTGTACCACACACACACCTACACACTGTACCACACACACACCTACACACTGTACCACACACACACCTACACACTGTACCACACACACACCTACACACTGTACCACACACACACCTACACACTGTACCACACACACCTACACACTGTACCACACACACACCTACACACTGTACCACACACACCTACACACTGTACCACACACACACCTACACACTGTACCACACACACACCTACACACTGTACCACACACACCTACACACTGTACCACACACACACCTACACACTGTACCACACACACCTACATACTGTACCACACACACACCTACACACTGCACCACACACACACCTACACACTGTACCACACACACACCTACACACTGTACCACACACACCTACACACTGTACCACACACACCTACACACTGTACCACACACACACCTACACACTGTACCACACACACACCTACACACTGTACCACACACACACCTACACACTGTACCACACACACCTACACACTGTACCACACACACCTACACACTGTACCACACACACCTACACACTGTACCACACACACACCTACACACTGTACCACACACACACCTACACACTGTACCACACACACCTACACACTGTACCACACACACACCTACACACTGTACCACACACACACCTACACACTGTACCACACACACACCTACACACTGTACCACACACACACCTACACACTGTACCACACACACACCTACACACTGTACCACACACACCTACACACTGTACCACACACACACCTACACACTGTACCACACACACACCTACACACTGTACCACACACACCTACACACTGTACCACACACACCTACACACTGTACCACACACACCTACACACTGTACCACACACACCTACACACTGTACCACACACACACCTACACACTGTACCACACACACACCTACACACTGTACCACACACACCTACACACTGTACCACACACACACCTACACACTGTACCACACACACACCTACACACTGTACCACACACACACCTACACACTGTACCACACACACCTACACACTGTACCACACACACACCTACACACTGTACCACACACACACCTACACACTGTACCACACACACCTACATACTGTACCACACACACACCTACACACTGTACCACACACACACCTACACACTGTACCACACACACCTACACACTGTACCACACACACCTACACACTGTACCACACACACACCTACACACTGTACCACACACACACCTACACACTGTACCACACACACACCTACACACTGTACCACACACACACCTACACACTGTACCACACACACACCTACACACTGTACCACACACACCTACACACTGTACCACACACACCTACACACTGTACCACACACACACCTACACACTGTACCACACACACCTACACACTGTACCACACACACCTACACACTGTACCACACACACACCTACACACTGTACCACACACACACCTACACACTGTACCACACACACACCTACACACTGTACCACACACACACCTACACACTGTACCACACACACCTACACACTGTACCACACACACACACTGTACCACACACACACACACCTACACACTGTACCACACACACACCTACACACTGTACCACACACACCTACACACTGTACCACACACACACCTACACACTGTACCACACACACCTACACACTGTACCACACACACACCTACACACTGTACCACACACACACCTACACACTGTACCACACACACCTACACACTGTACCACACACACCTACACACTGTACCACACACACCTACACACTGTACCACACACACCTACACACTGTACCACACACACCTACACACTGTACCACACACACCTACACACTGTACCACACACACCTACACACTGTACCACACACACCTACACACTGTACCACACACACACCTACACACTGTACCACACACACACCTACACACTGTACCACACACACCTACACACTGTACCACACACACACCTACACACTGTACCACACACACACCTACACACTGTACCACACACACCTACACACTGTACCACACACACCTACACACTGTACCACACACACCTACACACTGTACCACACACACACCTACACACTGTACCACACACACACCTACACACTGTACCACACACACACCTACACACTGTACCACACACACACCTACACACTGTACCACACACACCTACACACTGTACCACACACACACACTGTACCACACACACACACACCTACACACTGTCTCCTCCAGAGAGCCTCCTCTCTCCTCTCTCCTCTCTCCTCTCTCCTCGGTTAAAGCTCCTCCAGAGAGCCTCCTCTCTCCTCTCTCCTGTCTCCTCTCTCCTCTCTCCTGTCTCCTCTCTCCTCTCTCCTCTCTCCTCTCTCCTCTCTCCTCGGTTATAGCTCCTCCAGAGCCTCCTCTCTCCTCTCTCCTGTCTCCTCTCTCCTCTCTCCTCTCTCCTCTCTCCTCGGTTATAGCTCCTCCAGAGCCTCCTCTCTCCTCTCTCCTCTCTCCTCTCTCCTCGGTTAAAGCTCCTCCAGAGAGCCTCCTCTCTCCTCTCTCCTGTCTCCTCTCTCCTCTCTCCTCTCTCCTCGGTTATAGCTCCTCCAGAGCCTCCTCGACGCTCGATTCTCGGTCCTCAAAGTGCATTTAGAGAAATGAGATGTCCTTCAACATGGCACGCTGAAATTCATTTCCGGGTCACTACCGGAGGACCGAGGAGTCGAGGAGTCGAGGAGGGGGAATTAGAGTATTGAGAAACCTCTCGAGTCAGATTCTGGTTATTTTGGGGAGGTGGAGATAAGTCATATTGTTTGGTGGATGCAGTTTGAACCAGAGTAGCAGCATGGAGGTCGGATCGTCACCAACATAAATAAATAAGTGGTCTGAAAAAGGTTCATGACAAACAAAATACACATAGCCTTCCTCAGGCAGTGTGTTTGTACCGGGGACAGGAGACCCCCCCCTTGATGAGAAACTAAGAAATGATTGGGGGATCCCTCCGGAGAGGAGTCATGACGGCTGGATCTGAATTATGTGTTTGTATTTGGTGGTTTGTGTCTCAGCTGTCGATCAGCAACTATATATCCATAATCCACCAGTTAAAGGAAATACAACACATGTGTTCCATTTCCCACAGGGTGTTCTTAGTTTCCATACCTCCTGGGTTTTACGAGCAACTTATCAAGTCTTGGCAAGCGGCATAAAACACTTTTAAACGTGAGAGTATATAAAACCATGCTCTTAACTACAACCTATAGAAATGCAACACGGCGTCAGTTTAAAGTAGCTATGTCCTCCTGCTTACCGCATCATTTATGAGAACATTTGTGAACAAGAGAACATCATCGAGGGGCGATCAATAACATTTCCGTATTTATGTATTTCTCCGATGTGTGTGCTCTGAGGCGTCTCAACCAGGCGTTTGTTTAATCATTTTAAGATTGGCTTTAATCAATGTTTGTATCTGATAATTGAGAGGTAACATTTTATTGATGGTATTATTTCCACATATTTCTCTCCATCCTTCCTTCTGCCAACGGGGTCGTAGTTTCTCGTCTGTCCCGTGTTTGTGCGTTCAGCGTACGCACGGGTTAGAGTGTTCTAAAAACTGGAATACGACATATCTGCATTCAAAAGGAAAAAACAAAACAAACAAACCAATAATCATTGGTCTCACCTCTGCCGAGCAGCGAGGAGGTGGTTTCCATGGTGAGGCTCCTCAGGCCCCGGCCCCCTCAGGTGGACGGGCAGGTGAGTCTGAAGGTGAGGTCAGAGGTCACATGGGGTCATCAGCAGCCTCCTGAAAAACAGCAGATCAATATTTAGATATTTTTATAAGAAAATACTTTCTGAGCTTTTGTCTTTACATTAAACCTACGGTGGCCAACAGGTGCAGATATAAAAACCTAAGGGTTCTCTAATGCTGTTCTGTTGGTGAGGGTTCTCTAATGCTGTTCTGTTGGTGAGGGTTCCCTCATGCTGTTCTGTTGGTGAGGGTTCTCTAACGCTGTTCTGTTGGTGAGGGTTCTCTCATGCTGTTCTGTTGGTGAGGGTTCTCTAATGCTGTTCTGTTGGTGAGGGTTCTCTAACGCTGTTCTGTTGGTGAGGGTTCTCTCATGCTGTTCTGTTGGTGAGGGTTCTCTAACGCTGTTCTGTTGGTGAGGGTTCTCTAATGCTGTTCTGTTGGTGAGGGTTCTCTAATGAGGTTCTGTTGGTGAGGGTTCTCTAATGCTGTTCTGTTGGTGAGGGTTCTCTCATGCTGTTCTGTTGGTGAGGGTTCTCTAATGCTGTTCTGTTGGTGAGGGTTCTCTAATGCTGTTCTGTTGGTGAGGGTTCTCTAATGCTGTTCTGTTGGTGAGGGTTCTCTAATGCTGTTCTGTTGGTGAGGGTTCTCTAATGCTGTTCTGTTGGTGAGGGTTCTCTAATGCTGTTCTGTTGGTGAGGGTTCTCTAACGCTGTTCTGTTGGTGAGGGTTCTCTAATGCTGTTCTGTTGGTGAGGGTTCTCTAATGCTGTTCTGTTGGTGAGGGTTCTCTCATGCTGTTCTGTTGGTGAGGGTTCTCTAATGCTGTTCTGTTGGTGAGGGTTCTCTAATGCTGTTCTGTTGGTGAGGGTTCTCTAATGCTGTTCTGTTGGTGAGGGTTCTCTAACGCTGTTCTGTTGGTGAGGGTTCTCTAATGCTGTTCTGTTGGTGAGGGTTCTCTAATGCTGTTCTGTTGGTGAGGGTTCTCTAATGCCGCCACAGTAGAACCTCTCAAAGGAACCCACTGTTATGTTCCCATGCCTCAGGATATCCGGCCACAGAGCAACGTTTCGTTCCTCAGTTTTGATCTGAGTCTCAGAAACACATCAGTGGAGTCAACGAGTACAATTCTGAGGTACTTGTACTTGACTTGAGTGTTTCCATGTTTTGCTTCTGTGTACTTCTACTACAGTTCAGAGGTACATGGTGTACTTCTACTACAGTTCAGAGGTACATGGTGTACTTCTACTACAGTTCAGAGATACACGGTGTACTTCTAGTACAGTTCAGAGGTACATGGAGTACTTCTACTACAGTTCAGAGGTACACGGTGTACTTCCACTACAGTTCAGAGGTACATGGTGTACTTCTACTACAGTTCAGAGGTACATGGTGTACTTCTACTACAGTTCAGAGATACACGGTGTACTTCTAGTACAGTTCAGAGGAACATGGTGTACTTCTACTACAGTTCAGAGATACATGGTGTACTTCTAGTACAGTTCAGAGGAACATGGTGTACTTCTACTACAGTTCAGAGATACATGGTGTACTTCTAGTACAGTTCAGAGGTACATGGTGTACTTCTACTACAGTTCAGAGGTACATGGTGTACTTTTACTACAGTTCAGAGGTACATGGTGTACTTCTACTACAGTTCAGAGGTACATGGTGTACTTTTACTACAGTTCAGAGGTACATGCTGTACTTTTACTCCACTACATGTATTTAATCCCTTTAGTTACTTCACAGACAATCATTATGAAACATATCATATATATTATTCTGAAACGGACCGATCTGCACAACGACTACTTTCACTGTGTTTGACTCCAGAAGCAGATCTCCTCCCTCTGAACCCTCTCCAGGAGGATCAGAGGAATGTGACTTCCTGTCAGAACAGGCCCTCCTGCAGCTAACATGCTAACATGCTCTCACTCAGCTGTCCTCCTCTTCACCTCTGCATCACCCTTTCACAGTAAAAGCCTCACCCTTTCAAAGTAAAAGCCTCACCCTTTCACATTAAAAGCCTCACCCTTTCACAGTAAAAGCCTCACCCTTTCACAGTAAAAGCCTCACCCTTTCACAGTAAAAGCCTCACCCTGTCACATTAAAAGCCTCACCCTTTCACAGTAAAAGCCTCACCCTGTCACATTAAAAGCCTCACCCTTTCACACTAAAAGCCTCACCCTGTCACATTAAAAGCCTCACCCTTTCACAGTAAAAGCCTCACCCTGTCACATTAAAAGCCTCACCCTTTCACAGTAAAAGCCTCACCCTGTCACATTAAAAGCCTCACCCTTTCACAGTAAAAGCCTCACCCTGTCACATTAAAAGCCTCACCCTGTCACATTAAAAGCCTCACCCTTTCACAGTAAAAGCCTCACCCTGTCACATTAAAAGCCTCACCCTTTCACAGTAAAAGCCTAACCCTTTCACATTAAAAGCCTCACCCTTTCAAAGTAAAAGCCTCACCCTTTCACATTAAAAGCCTCACCCTTTCACAGTAAAAGCCTCACCCTTTCACATTAAAAGCCTCACCCTTTCACAGTAAAAGCCTCACCCTTTCACAGTAAAAGCCTCACCCTTTCACAGTAAAAGCCTCACCCTTTCACATTAAAAGCCTCACCCTTTCACATTAAAAGCCTCACCCTTTCACAGTAAAAGCCTAACCCTTTCACAGTAAAAGCCTCACCCTTTCACAGTAAAAGCCTCACCCTTTCACAGTAAAAGCCTCACCCTTTCACAGTAAAAGCCTCACCCTTTCACAGTAAAAGCCTCACCCTTTCACAGTAAAAGCCTCACCCTTTCACAGTAAAAGCCTCACCCTTTCACAGTAAAAGCCTCACCCTTTCACAGTAAAAGCCTCACCCTGTCACATTAAAAGCCTCACCCTTTCACAGTAAAAGCCTAACCCTTTCACATTAAAAGCCTCACCCTTTCACAGTAAAAGCCTCACCCTTTCACAGTAAAAGCCTCACCCTTTCACAGTAAAAGCCTCACCCTTTCACAGTAAAAGCCTCACCCTTTCACAGTAAAAGCCTCACCCTGTCACATTAAAAGCCTCACCCTTTCACAGTAAAAGCCTCACCCTTTCACAGTAAAAGCCTCACCCTTTCACAGTAAAAGCCTCACCCTGTCACATTAAAAGCCTCACCCTTTCACAGTAAAAGCCTAACCCTTTCACATTAAAAGCCTCACCCTTTCACAGTAAAAGCCTCACCCTGTCACAGTAAAAGCCTAACCCTTTCACATTAAAAGCCTAACCCTTTCACATTAAAAGCCTCACCCTTTCACAGTAAAAGCCTCACCCTGTCACAGTAAAAGCCTAACCCTTTCACATTAAAAGCCTCACCCTTTCACAGTAAAAGCCTCACCCTGTCACAGTAAAAGCCTAACCCTTTCACATTAAAAGCCTAACCCTTTCACATTAAAAGCCTCACCCTGTCACATTAAAAGCCTCACCCTTTCACAGTAAAAGCCTAACCCTTTCACATTAAAAGCCTCACCCTTTCACAGTAAAAGCCTCACCCTGTCACAGTAAAAGCCTCACCCTTTCACAGTAAAAGCCTCACCCTGTCACAGTAAAAGCCTAACCCTTTCACATTAAAAGCCTCACCCTTTCAAAGTAAAAGCCTCACCCTGTCACAGTAAAAGCCTAACCCTTTCACATTAAAAGCCTCACCCTTTCACATTAAAAGCCTCACCCTTTCACAGTAAAAGCCTCACCCTGTCACAGTAAAAGCCTAACCCTTTCACATTAAAAGCCTCACCCTTTCACAGTAAAAGCCTCACCCTTTCACATTAAAAGCCTCACCCTTTCACATTAAAAGCCTCACCCTTTCACAGTAAAAGCCTCACCCTTTCACAGTAAAAGCCTCACCCTTTCACAGTAAAAGCCTCACCCTTTCACAGTAAAAGCCTCACCCTGTCACATTAAAAGCCTCACCCTTTCACAGTAAAAGCCTCACCCTTTCACAGTAAAAGCCTCACCCTTTCACAGTAAAAGCCTCACCCTGTCACATTAAAAGCCTCACCCTTTCACAGTAAAAGCCTAACCCTTTCACATTAAAAGCCTCACCCTTTCAAAGTAAAAGCCTCACCCTGTCACAGTAAAAGCCTAACCCTTTCACATTAAAAGCCTAACCCTTTCACATTAAAAGCCTCACCCTTTCAAAGTAAAAGCCTCACCCTGTCACAGTAAAAGCCTAACCCTTTCACAGTAAAAGCCTCACCCTTTCACAGTAAAAGCCTCACCCTTTCACAGTAAAAGCCTCACCCTTTCACATTAAAAGCCTCACCCTTTCACAGTAAAAGCCTCACCCTGTCACATTAAAAGCCTCACCCTTTCACAGTAAAAGCCTCACCCTTTCACAGTAAAAGCCTCACCCTGTCACATTAAAAGCCTCACCCTTTCACATTAAAAGCCTCACCCTTTCACAGTAAAAGCCTCACCCTTTCACATTAAAAGCCTCACCCTTTCACATTAAAAGCATCACCCTTTCACAGTAAAAGCCTCACCCTGTCACATTAAAAGCCTAACCCTTTCACAGTAAAAGCCTCACCCTGTCACAGTAAAAGCCTAACCCTTTCACAGTAAAAGCCTCACCCTTTCACAGTAAAAGCCTCACCCTTTCACAGTAAAAGCCTCACCCTTTCACATTAAAAGCCTCACCCTTTCACATTAAAAGCCTAACCCTTTCACAGTAAAAGCCTCACCCTTTCACAGTAAAAGCCTCACCCTTTCACAGTAAAAGCCTCACCCTTTCACAGTAAAAGCCTCACCCTTTCACATTAAAAGCCTCACCCTTTCACACTAAAAGCCTCTGATGTTTTGGAGAGGTTCGGAGCACCTCACTGATTGACAAGCCCCGCCCACTCTACTTGAGGGGGCGGGGCTTGGTGACGTCCTTGGCTGTCCACTTGCAGAGCTTCCCAGTAACACCAATGTCCAAAACAATAATAAAATAATAGTCCTTTTTAAAAGAAACAATTCAAAGCAGTTTTGCTGCTCTATGTCACACACACACACACACACACACACACACACACACACACACACACACACACACACACACACACACACACACACACACACACAGTCTCAGTCCTGTGAATAAAAGGAAGTCTCTGCTCTTCCTGCTGTAAGCCCCTCCCCCGCTGACATCACGCCCTGTGTGTGTGTGTGTGTGTGTGTGTGTGTGTGTGTGTGTGTGTGTGTGTGTGTTTCCTGTCTCTAGAACAATAGGGTTCTGCAACAGAGTTCTCTGCTTCATATGAACGCTGCTCACATGAATCACTTAAAGATACTTCATCAATTAATACATTTAAATAAAGTTTTTATTAATATTTGTTTTTATTGATCAGGTTTAGTTAAAGTGAAACGCGTTGTATCCTCGTAAATATTGATTATGTGATATTAATGGTGATTATTATGGGATGGTTTTAAATGTTCACGAGCGCTCGTCCTGCAGGTAATAAGAATAAATACAATTATAGACAATCATACAAATATATTTAATGTTTAACAAACAAATATAATGTTAAATATAATATAAGGTATTGTATGTATAACGTTGTGTACTACAGTTAACTTTCAGTAATTTAACACAATTAGCTTCTTACTTTTAATGAATTTAATGTATTTGTAACAATTTTTTGGATTCATTAAAAACAGAATGAGGAACTCTGTAATAAGAAATTAAATATAGTAAAATAATTATTATGCTTTTCATCAGAACGTCTCGTCAAAACACCGAGACGCTGCTGGCCCTTTAAGAGCAAACACCTGAGCCGCAGGTGTGTGTGTGTGTGTGTGTGTGTGTGTGTGTGTGTGTGTGTGTGTGTGTGTGTGTGTGTGTGTGTGTGTGTGTGTGTGTGTGTGTGTGTGTGTGTGTGTGTGTGTGTGTGTGTGTGTGTGTGTGTGCAGGTACACTGGAAT
This sequence comes from Notothenia rossii, assembly GCF_949606895.1. Taxonomy (NCBI): domain Eukaryota; kingdom Metazoa; phylum Chordata; class Actinopteri; order Perciformes; family Nototheniidae; genus Notothenia; species Notothenia rossii. Next base: position 27,724 of record NW_027640010.1, on the reverse strand, counting down.
GCAGCCAACCCCCCCCGTTTGTCTCTTACACACCCATCCCGCCAGGAATGTAAGACACACACACACATACACATACATACACACGCCCTGCTCTGTGAGAAACAAAAAATCCTCAATCATTAAACCCGCCGGCCAATCAGAGGCCAGGAGGGTGCATTCCGGTCATGTGACAGATCAGTCATAATAAAACAGGCTGATGACGTCAGTGACAACATGTTTAAAACTTTCAGAGATTAAAAGATTCTGGATTCTCTTTTTGATTTTTGTGACTTTTTCAGTTACTTTTCAAAAGATATTTTTAAAAGATAAACGTTTTTTTCAGAAAATATTTGTGGCTTTTTTCTATTTCTAACCCTTAAAACATTCAGATATTTTTGTGATGCTTTTTTGTTAATTATAATAATGTGTTTGTCTGTTTGTGAGTCTGTGTGTGCGTGTGCGTGTGCGTGTGTCTGTGTGTGTGTGTGTATAAAGAGTGTGACATTTTCTGAAGTAAACAAGCGTCTGCAGAACGATGAAGAACTATTTAATAACATACGAGACACCCAGCAGCCAATCAGGGCATGGAGATGTGGAATCAACCTTTACCCTCAGCGTGAGTGGGGTGTGGTCACAGACACACACACACACACACACACACACACACAGAAATACATTTTAGTTTAAATCATGAAGCCGTCCGCTGACAGGAGGCTGAACAGGAATGTGTTTCTGACCACAGAAAGCTTATTCTGAACCACACACACACACACACACACACACACACACACACACACACACACACACACACACACACACACACACACACACACACACACACACACACACACACACACACACACACACACACACACACACACACACACACACACACACACACACACACACACACACACACACACACACACACACACACACACACACACACACACACACACACACACACACACACACACCAGGAGGTTCTTCTCCCCCTGAAGCAGGTTCCTGACCAAGCGGTGGAACTACAGCTTCCTTGACGTCATTTCGGCCCTAGATGTTTCCCATTGGCTGACATTGGGAATGAGGGCCCAGACCCGGTTCTCTCTGAACCTGCAGGTTCTGCCTTTGGGCTTCATTCTGCTCCAGCGCCGGATCCTGTTCTCTTTTTAAGAACAACCAGGAACTGATTTTACCTCCAGAAGCGGTTCATATTTTCCATCAGGTATCTTCAAGTACACACCTCCACCTCATCTAACACAGTGAACTCCCGCTCTGAGCCGCGTTCCTGAGCGTCCAAATACCTTAAATGAGGACCATGAAGCCACGGGTAGATCCTGAGGTTTAGTCATGTTTATATTCCGAATCCACTCGTCTCTGATTGGTCCACCAACGACTTTAAGACACTTTCAACTGGACTAAGTCAAATAGGACTGTTCACTATCAGACCACATCACTATCAGACCAGATCACTATCAGACCAAAGAGATCACTATCAGACCACAGAGATCACTATCAGACCACATCACTATCAGACCACAGAGATCACTATCAGACACAGAGATCACTATCAGACCACAGAGATCACTATCAGACCATAGAGATCACTATCAGACCACAGAGATCACTATCAGACCAGATCACTATCAGACCATAGACATCACTATCAGACCAGATCACTATCAGACCATAGAGATCACTATCAGACCAGATCACTATCAGACCATAGAGATCACTATCAGACCAGATCACTATCAGACCAGATCACTATCAGACCATAGAGATCACTATCAGACCAGATCACTATCAGACCACAGAGATCACTATCAGACCATAGACATCACTATCAGACCACATCACTATCAGACCACAGACATCACTATCAGACCATAGACATCACTATCAGACCAGATCACTATCAGACCATAGAGATCACTATCAGACCAGATCACTATCAGACCAGATCACTATCAGACCACAGAGATCACTATCAGACCATAGAGATCACTATCAGACCAGATCACTATCAGACCACAGAGATCACTATCAGACCATAGAGATCACTATCAGACCACAGAGATCACTATCAGACCAGATCACTATCAGACCACATCACTATCAGACCACAGAGATCACTATCAGACCACATCACTATCAGACCACAGAGATCACTATCAGACCACAGAGATCACTATCAGACCACATCACTATCAGACCACAGAGATCACTATCAGACCACAGAGATCACTATCAGACCACATCCCTATCAGACCACATCACTATCAGACCACATCAGACCACAGAGATCACTATCAGACCACAGAGATCACTATCAGACCACATCACTATCAGACCACAGAGATCACTATCAGACCATAGAGATCACTATCAGACCACATCACTATCAGACCACAGAGATCACTATCAGACCACAGAGATCACTATCAGACCACATCACTATCAGACCACATCACTATCAGACCACATCACTATCAGACCACAGAGATCACTATCAGACCACAGAGATCACTATCAGACCACATCACTATCAGACCACATCACTATCAGACCACAGAGATCACTATCAGACCATAGAGATCACTATCAGACCACATCACTATCAGACCACATCACTATCAGACCACAGAGATCAATATCAGACCACATCACTATCAGACCACAGAGATCAATATCAGACCAGATCACTATCAGACCAGATCAATATCAGACCACATCACTATCAGA
>NW_027640010.1:17500-20000 GCF_949606895.1 Notothenia rossii | reverse complement strand
ATACAACATACACAACATATACAACATACACAACATATACAACATACACAACATACACAACATACACAACATACACAACATATACAACATATACAACATACACAACATACACAACATACACAACATATACAACATATACAACATACACAACATACACAACAACACAACATACACAACATACACAACATACACATCATACACAACATACACAACATACACAACATACACAACATACACAACATACACAACATACACATCATATACAACATATACAACATACACAACATACACAACAACACAACATACACAACATACACAACATACACATCATACACAACATATACAACATACACAACATACACAACAACACAACATACACAACATACACAACATACACATCATATACAACATATACAACATACACAACATACACAACAACACAACAACACAACAACACAACATACACATCATATACAACATACACAACATACACAACATACACAACATACACATCATATACAACATATACAACATACACAACATACACAACATATACAACATATACAACATACACAACAACACAACATACACAACATACACAACAACACAACATACACAACATACACAACATACACATCATATACAACATACACATCATATACAACATACACAACAACACAACATACACAACAACACAACATACACAACATACACAACATACACATCATATACAACATACACAACATACACAACATACACAACATACACAACATACACATCATATACAACATACACAACATACACAACATACACAACATATACAACATACACAACATACACAACATATACAACAACACAACATACACAACATACACAACATACACATAATATACAACATACACATCATATACAACATATACAACAACACAACATACACAACATACACAACATACACATCATATACAACATACACATCATATACAACATACACATCATATACAACATATACAACATACACAACATACACAACATACACATCATATACAACATACACAACATACACAACATACACAACATATACAACATACACAACATACACAACATATACAACAACACAACATACACAACATACACAACATACACATCATATACAACATACACATCATATACAACATACACATCATATACAACATACACAACATACACAACATATACAACAACACAACATACACAACATACACAACATACACATCATATACAACATACACAACAACACAACATACACAACATACACAACATACACAACATACACATCATATACAACATATACAACATACACAACATACACAACAACACAACAACACAACAACACAACATACACATCATATACAACATACACAACATACACAACATACACAACATACACATCATATACAACATACACAACAACACAACAACACAACAACACAACAACACAACATACACAACATACACAACATACACATCATATACAACATACACAACAACACAACATACACATCATATACAACATATACAACATACACAACATATACAACATACACAACAACACAACATACACAACAACACAACAACACAACAACACAACATACACAACATACACAACATACACATCATATACAACATACACAACAACACAACATACACAACATACACAACATACACAACAACACAACATACACAACATACACAACATACACAACATACACAACATACACATCATACACAACATACACAACATACACAACATACACAACATACACATCATATACAACATATACAACATACACAACATACACAACAACACAACATACACAACATACACAACATACACATCATATACAACATATACAACATACACAACATATACAACATACACAACATATACAACATACACAACAACACAACATACACAACATATACAACATACACAACATACACATCATATACAACATATACAACATACACAACATACACAACAACACAACAACACAACAACACAACATACACATCATATACAACATACACAACAACACAACATACACAACATACACAACATACACAACATACACAACATATACAACATACACAACATACACAACATACACAACATACACAACATACACAACATACACAACAACACAACATACACAACATATACAACATACACAACATACACAACATACACAACATACACAACATACACAACAACACAACATACACAACATACACAACATATACAACATACACAACATACACAACATACACAACATACACAACATACACAACATACACAACATACACAACATACACATCATACACAACATATACAACATATACAACATACACAACATACACAACATACACAACATACACAACATACACAACATACACAACATACACAACAACACAACATACACAACATACACCATACACAACATACACAACATACACATCATAT
>NW_027640010.1:0-12500 GCF_949606895.1 Notothenia rossii | reverse complement strand
CTCTACTTTAAAGAGTCCTCTCCTGCTGATGTTCAGGTGTATATCAGTATGTAGTGTCTCTACTTTAAAGAGTCCTCTCCTGCTGATGTTCAGGTGTATATCAGTAGTGTCTCTACTTTAAAGAGTCCTCTCCTGGTGATGTTCAGGTGTATATCAGTATGTAGTGTCTCTACTTTAAAGAGTCCTCTCCTGCTGATGTTCAGGTGTATATCAGTATGTAGTGTCTCTACTTTAAAGAGTCCTCTCCTGCTGATGTTCAGGTATATATCAGTATGTAGTGTCTCTACTTTAAAGAGTCCTCTCCTGCTGATGTTCAGGTGTGTATCAGTATGTAGTGTCTCTACTTTAAAGAGTCCTCTCCTGTTGATGTTCAGTTGTATATAAGTATGTAGTGTCTCTACTTTAAAGAGTCCTCTCCTGTTGATGTTCAGGTGTATATCAGTATGTAGTGTCTCTACTTTAAAGAGTCCTCTCCTGCTGATGTTCAGGTGTATATCAGTATGTAGTGTCTCTCCTTTAAAGAGTCCTCTTCTGCTGATGTTCAGGTGTATATCAGTAGTGTCTCTACTTTAAAGAGTCCTCTCCTGCTGATGTTCAGGTGTATATCAGTATGTAGTGTCTCTACTTTAAAGAGTCCTCTCCTGCTGATGTTCAGGTGTATATCAGTATGTAGTGTCTCTACTTTAAAGAGTCCTCTCCTGCTGATGTTCATTTGTATATCAGTATGTAGTGTCTCTACTTTAAAGAGTCCTCTCCTGCTGATGTTCAGGTGTATATCAGTATGTAGTGTCTCTACTTTAAAGAGTCCTCTCCTGCTGATGTTCAGGTGTATATCAGTATGTAGTGTCTCTACTTTAAAGAGTCCTCTCCTGCTGATGTTCAGGTGTATATCAGTATGTAGTGTCTCTACTTTAAAGAGTCCTCTCCTGCTGATGTTCAGGTGTATATCAGTATGTAGTGTCTCTACTTTAAAGAGTCCTCTCCTGCTGATGTTCAGGTGTATATCAGTATGTAGTGTCTCTACATTAAAGAGTCCTCTCCTGCTGATGTTCAGGTGTATATCAGTATGTAGTGTCTCTACTTTAAAGAGTCCTCTCCTGCTGATGTTCAGGTGTATATCAGTATGTAGTGTCTCTACTTTAAAGAGTCCTCTCCTGCTGATGTTCAGGTGTATATCAGTATGTAGTGTCTCTACTTTAAAGAGTCCTCTCCTGCTGATGTTCAGGTGTATATCAGTATGTAGTGTCTCTACTTTAAAGAGTCCTCTCCTGCTGATGTTCAGGTGTATATCAGTATGTAGTGTCTCTACTTTAAAGAGTCCTCTCCTGCTGATGTTCAGGTGTATATCAGTATGTAGTGTCTCTACTTTAAAGAGTGTTTTGTGTGTATAAAGTGAATGATTATTGACCACAGTTGTTGTGTTTACTGCAGTGTGTGTTGGTGTTTCAGACCTGAACGAGGTCCCGGAGACAGAGCTTCTGGATAACAGCATCCAGAAGGGCCGCGCCCAGCTGTCCGTCAGGGCCCGGAGGCAGAGGCCCTCCCGGTCCCGCTACCGCGACAGCGTGAGCTCCACGGAGGGTGACGACAGCCTGGAGAGGAAGGTTCGCTGAGGACAGAAATACTGCAAAACAATATAAATACAGTTAAAAAATATAAAAATACTGTTAAAAAATATGAAAAAAACACAATTAGTTACTAAGTGTGCAACAGCAATGTCTTAGACCTCAGCTCCCTCCTGTAAAACTCAGGGCGGGGAACTGGGCTTTCTTTCTATTCAACATTAAAAAGGAAAGGAAATTAAACAAATGCCATCCTGCTGTCTGTGAATCGTTTCAGGAGAGTCCGTTACACTCCACTCACTCACCTCTCCACCTGGCCGTGCGAGGCTCCTCCCCCTCTCCTGATTCGCTGCTGTCGGCTAGAAGCCCCGCCTTCTCCTTCGACGCCTCGCTGGTGAGACCAATCAGAGCTCAGACAGCTGTGACACGTTAAGATGAAACACAGAGAGCAGAGTCTTCCTCACCTTCTGTCCTCAGGTGCGCCGCTCCCCGGACCATGAAGGCGTCTCATTGGCTGCTCCTCCGAGGGGGCGGTACCGACAGCTGACCAATGCCACATCTCAGGAGGCGCTGGTGACGCCCAGCAGCCCCCCCTCCTCCAGGTCCTGCCCCCCCACAGACTGTCCCCGCGTCTACATGAGGAGGAGCAGGAGGCCGGACAGCGAGGGTACACCTGTACACACACCTGTACACACACCTGTACACAACTGAACACACCTGAACCTGTACACACATCTGAACACACACCTGAACACACCTGAACCTGTACACACACCTGTACACAACTGAACACACCTGAACCTGTACACACATCTGAACACACACCTGAACACACCTGAACCTGTACACACACCTGTACACAACTGAACACACCTGAACCTGTACACACACCTGTACACAACTGAACACACCTGAACCTGTACACACATCTGAACACACACCTGAACACACCTGAACCTGTACACACACCTGTACACAACTGAACACACACCTGTACACAACTGAACACACCTGAACCTGTACACACATCTGTACACACACCTTTACACACACCTGTACACACCTGTACACACCTGAACCTGTACACACACCTGTACACACCTGAACCTGTACACACACCTGTACACACCTGAACCTGTACACACACCTGTACACACCTATACACACCTGAACCTTTACACACACCTGTACACACCTGAACACACCTGTACATATACCTCAAACTGATGTAATAGAAATGAAACTGTGTGTGTGTGTGTGTGTGTGTGTGTGTGTGTGTGTGTGTGTGTGTGTGTGTGTGTGTGTGTGTGTGTGTGTGTGTGTGTGTGTGTGTGTGTGTGTGTGTGTATAAGTGTTGGTTTCTGACTCCAGTCGGGACACGAGTCCAGGTGATCCCGGCAGTCCGACAGTCGTCTTCGATAAGAAAACCAAGAGACGCTTCCTGGACCTCGGGTGAGACTCAAGAAACATGTTTACATATTTATAAGACAGCTCTTGGTCATCAAAGATATCACCACCAGTATTATTTCATATCTGCAGGAATGAGTCCTGAACCCTGAGTCAGCATTATGAGTCCTGAACCCTGACCTGAGTCAGCATTATGAGTCCTGAACCCTGACCTGAGTCAGCATTATGAGTCCTGAACCCAGACCTGAGTCAGCATGATGAGTCCTGAACCCTGAGTCAGCATTATGAGTCCTGAACCCTGACCTGAGTCAGCATTATGAGTCCTGAACCCTGAGTCAGCATTATGAGTCCTGAACCCTGACCTGAGTCAGCATTATGAGTCCTGAACCCTGACCTGAGTCAGCATTATGAGTCCTGAACCCTGAGTCAGCATTATGAGTCCTGAACCCTGACCTGAGTCAGCATTATGAGTCCTGAACCCTGAGTCAGCATTATGAGTCCTGAACCCTGAGTCAGCCTTATGAGTCCTGAACCCTGAGTCAGCACGATGAGTCCTGAACCCTGACCTGAGTCAGCACTATGAGTCCTGAACCCTGAGTCAGCCTTATGAGTCCTGAACCCTGAGTCAGCACGATGAGTCCTGAACCCTGACCTGAGTCAGCATTATGAGTCCTGAACCCTGAGTCAGCCTTATGAGTCCTGAACCCTGAGTCAGCACGATGAGTCCTGAACCCTGACCTGAGTCAGCACTATGAGTCCTGAACCCTGAGTCAGCATTATGAGTCCTGAACCCTGAGTCAGCACTATGAGTCCTGAACCCTGAGTCAGCATTATGAGTCCTGAACCCTGACCTGAGTCAGCATGATGAGTCCTGAACCCTGACCTGAGTCAGCACTATGAGTCCTGAACCCTGACCTGAGTCAGCATGATGAGTCCTGATATTCACAGGACTTCCTGCATCTGTACTGCTGCTCTGATTGGCTCTCTGTGGATCCTCTGATCTCTGATTGGCTCTCTGTGGACCACCTGTCTCTCAGGGTGACTCTGCGGCGCTCCTACATCCGAGTGAGGAAGGACAAGTCCAGCCGTCTGTCAGTGGGCAACAGGTGAGGACAGCTCCAAGACATCAACAACAACCAGTTTAACAATGTAATCACAGAGTGTGTGTGTGTGTGTGTGTGTGTGTGTGTGTGTGTGTGTGTGTGTGTGTGTGTGTGTGTGTGTGTGTGTGTTTCAGGGATCCCTCAGAAAGCCCCTCCCGCTCCTCGTCGTTCGTCCCCTTCTCCTGGTTTTCTGAAGGGAGGGGTTCTATCTCCTCCTCTGGGACGCCCCCCTCCTCCCCGAAAGCCCCCCCGCCCGCCTCCCCCCGCCCACGCAGGGCTCAGTCACAGGTACTCACACACACACACACACAAACACACACCCCTGACAAACAGTTCCTGCATACCATGACAGTAAAATATTGATCACACACCACAAAACAAACCCAAGCTGAGCAATCATGTGACTGTGTGTGTGTGTGTGTGTGTGTGTGTGTGTGTGTGTGTGTGTGTGTGTGTGTGTGTGTGTGTGTGTGTGTGTGTGTGTGTGTGTGTGTGTGTGTGTGTGTGTGTGTGTGTGTGTGTGTGTGTGTGTGTGTGTGTGTGTGTGTGTGTGTGTGTTAGGGGTTTCACAACTACCAATATTTACTAGTCGACTAGTTTTTCAAAATAGTAGTCGACTTGTCAACTAGTCGTTACGTCATAATAGAGACACACAAAGAGAGGTGTATAACTGTATTGTCTATTGGAACTCATACAGTAACATTAAACACTGCATTTTAATTTGTGTTACATGGCTGAGTAAATAACAAACACTGGACTCACCAAAATCGACAGCAAAAAACTCTTGTTTACATAAATGCCACGTAAATCCAGTGCGCAACAGCGCATTGCGCAACACTTTATATAACGTCCACCTTTCCATATTTTTGGTTTGAACACCAACGCATCGACATGTGAGGGAAGGAGGCTGACCGCTTTCGGGTGACAGTGTTGCCTGCCAGGGAAAAAACCCTCTCACTCGGGGTGCTTGTGGCTGGAATAGCCAGGTAGCTCCTCGAAAGCGGGGGAAGCGGTGCACGTTTTCTGCCCACCACTCCAGTGGATTATCCATTGTGGGGATATGCGGTGTCCGCTGGCAGTAATCCCGTAGCTCATCATCCGCATCACTGTTGACCCGTGTTTTCTTGCTGCTCGTTTGCCTCTGTTCAGTGCTGACGCCGGTCCGTTGCTCACTGGTGCTAGCATTACTGCTAGTGCTAGCTGTCGGCAGTGGGTGTCTCATCTTCAGATGGTTGGACATAGCAGATGCATTTGTATTGTACTTCAGTACAGCTGTACACAACTGACACTTCACTGTGGAGTTGGTTACATCTTCGTTGAAGTACTGCCATACATAAGAATGTCGGACGTGTTTTGGAGCATTTTGCAGCACCTCGTTTACCTCCATTTTTTTCCACGACTAGGGCCTAAAGCGCCGACTAGTGGTAAAGGTAGTCGATTAGTCGATTAGTTGGTGAAACCCCTAGTATGTGTGTGTGTGTGTGTGTGTGTGTGTGTGTGTGTGTGTGTGTGTGTGTGTGTGTGTGTGTGTGTGTGTGTGTGTGTGTGTGTGTGTGTGTGTGTGTGTGTGTGTGTGTGTGTGTGTGTGTGTGTGTGTGTGTGTGTAACTCTGTAGACTCTAGTTCGTAAATGACTTTTTATTAATAAAGTTTTCTCTGTGTTTCCGGCAGGAGTCGGCTCTCAGCGAGGATTTCTCTCCTCCGTCAGATTCCTGCCGGTCCTCACACCCATACCAAACCCTTTCCTCCGACGAGGTAACACACACACACACACACACACACACACACACACACACACACACACACTCATGCGCGCGGGAAGGGGGGTGCTGAGGGCGCTGCAGCACCCCCTAGCGGCAGGCAGGGGGTGCGGAGCTCCCCTGTCTGAATTATTATGTGACGGTTATTGCTGCTCCCGCTGTGCATAATCTGTGTAATATGGAGCCAATAAATTCAACATTGTTGGTAAAATGATATTTTGGCCTGCCCCGAATGTTTTTTCTGTAGCCCCGGACAATTCTACCTCAATAATATAATACATTAACCGTGCTTTACGTGAACCTCATCAAGACACTAGAAAGGACGGCAGGACTATAATTTCCCGTGTTCAGTGAATGCAACAGAGGCAAGACACCAGACCAATCAGAGAGTTGCATGGAAATAAAAGTGTGCTTGTGTCATTCAAGCTCGCGGCTCTGTGTGTGCGGAAATAGCGCATTTAGTGTGTGTGAGAGAGGGGGAGAGAGAGAGAGGGTGAGAGAGGGAGAGAGAGAGAGGGAGAGAGAGAGAGAGAGAGAGAGGGACCGGTGCCAGCAGCAGGGACCGTGTTGTTAGCATCTGGTTAGCTAGCTGCACTAACGGACATACGGAGCTGTAGGAGAGCTCTCCTCTCAGACTGAGAGGAGAGCTCCTCTCAGACTGAGAGGCTCAGGTGAGCTAAAGGACTCTCTGAGTGTTTAGATAGTTAACTTTAGTCTAAGTTATCTCAGTGGGTCTCAAACGGTTTGGTCAAAAATTATTCAAAAGATTATTTCCGCGGCACACCTTCATATGATCATTATAGTTATAAAAAAAATAAGAGAATAAAGGAAAAACAGTTATGAAATACTATATGGCAGTAAAACAAGAATACAGTTTGAAAGGGAAGTGATTTGTAAAATATCCATAAAGAAAAAGAACATCTGCTTCCAGTTGTGTTTCATCTGGGTGCTGAGAGATGTATCCATAGATCTCTTCATGTTGCTCTCAAAGTGCACCAGATTGATGCTTTTAACTTCAATATTAAAAAAAATCTTCCCGGGGGAGCATCCCCCCGGACCCCCCTAGAGGAGGTGAGGTCCGCTCCCCACTCGTAAAAAATAGCACTTTACCCCTGCCTATATGCCGTGAGCTGATTATCGAGCCTTCATTGTAACAGTCGTGGGTTTATTGTGTGTTTGCGTGTGGGGAGCTTTTTTTGTGCGTGCTCTATAGTGCCCGTAATAGTGTTCACTGGAGTCCAGCACCTCAGCACCCCCACTCAAAATACCTTCCCGCGCCTCTGCACACACTGCACTTCTCCTCCAGTATCCCAGTAATCCAGAGATGAATGTGCCGCACCCCCCCCCCCCCCCCCCCCCCCCCCCCCACAGCCTGCGGAGGATACTTCCTGTCCCGCCTCCTCCTGGACGTGTCAGCAGGTCTGTGATTGGCTGAGAGGGATTCACATGGAGCAGTATGTCCCAGAGTTCAACGTGGGAGACATTGACGGAGAGCAGCTGCTGCAGATGGACAGCGACAAGCTGAAGGTAACATTTCATATCGCTCTCAGAGTGATACCTCCTCCTCCATTATAACATGACACAGACCAGGGGTCTGCAACAGGCGGAGACGCAGACCTATACGGACCCGGACCCGTAATCAATACATTGATAGGGGATTTCAATTTTGACGGGGCGATTCTATTTTAACCGCCGCCGACAGGAGGCGAAAGAGAGAAGAGAGAGAGAGAGAAACACAGAAGAAGAGAGGAGAGAGAGACACAGAAGAAGAGAGGAGAGAGAGACACAGAAGAACTTCTGTGTCTCTCTCTCCTCTCTTCTATGTTTCTCTCTCTCTCTCCTCTCTTCTATGTTTCTCTCTCTCTCTCCTCTCTTCTTCTGTGTTTCTCTCTCTCTCCTCTCTTCTTCTGTGTTTCTCTCTCTGTGTCTCTCTCTCCTCTCTTCTATGTTTCTCTCTCTCTCTCCTCTCTTCTTCTGTGTTTCTCTCTCTCTCTCTCTCCTCTCTTTCGCCCCCTGTCGGCGGAGGTTAAAATAGAATCGCCCCGTCAAAATTGAAATCCCATTTTAATGTATTGATTACGGGTCCGGGTCCGTATAGGTCTGCGTCTCGGTCCGGGTCCGTATAGGTCTGCGTCTCGGTCCGGGTCCGTATAGGTCTGCGTCTCGGTCCGGGTCCAGACCGCGGTCCGCCTGTTGACGGCCCCTTCTATAGACGATAGATGATGGGTATTTAATATAACCCTCAGAGTGATGCCTCCTCCATTATAACATGATATAGATCAGTGGTGTTCAAAGTGTGAGGGGGGCCTCCCCTGGGGGGCGCCAGAGTACTTCAGGGGAGGTGCAGCGGGAGAAAAAAAGAACGAGAAACAGTGAAATGTAGCTAGCTAACTTCAGCTAACTTTATGCGAGCGGCAACATGGATGGATTTTTAGTGAAGTGACCTAAAGTGAGAGAGGAGACAGCGTCTGGCACAAAACGTCGCTTGCACACTTTTGGCTGTCTGTCGAGACCGAGTTCCCCCACCTCGCCAGAGAGGCTGTAGAAGTGCTCACTCCCTCCACCTCCACCTCCACCCACCTGTGTGAGTGCTCCTTCCCTTCACCTCCACCTACCTGTGTGAGTGCTCTTTCCCTTCACCTCCACCTACCTGTGTGAGTGCTCTTTCCCTTCACCTCCACCCACCTGTGTGAGTGCTCTTTCCCTTCACCTCCACCTACCTGTGTGAGTGCTCTTTCCCTTCACCTCCACCTACCTGTGTGAGTGCTCTTTCCCTTCACCTCCACCTACCTGTGTGAGTGCTCATTCCCTTCACCTCCACCTACCTGTGTGAGTGCTCTTTCCCTTCACCTCCACCTACCTGTGTGAGTGCTCTTTCCCTTCACCTCCACCCACCTGTGTAAGTGCTCATTCCCTTCACCTCCACCTACCTGTGTGAGTGCTCTTTCCCTTCACCTCCACCTACCTGTGTGAGTGCTCTTTCCCTTCACCTCCACCCACCTGTGTGAGTGCTCTTTCCCTTCACCTCCACCTACCTGTGTGAGTGCTCCTTCCCTTCACCTCCACCTACCTGTGTGAGTGCTCACTCCCTTCACCTCCACCTACCTGTGTGAGTGCTCATTCCCTTCACCTCCACCTACCTGTGTGAGTGCTCCTTCCCTTCACCTCCACCTACCTGTGTGAGTGCTCTTTCCCTTCACCTCCACCTACCTGTGTGAGTGCTCTTTCCCTTCACCTCCACCCACCTGTGTGAGTGCTCTTTCCCTTCACCTCCACCTACCTGTGAGAGTGCTCCTTCCCTTCACCTCCACCTACCTGTGAGAGTGCTCCTTCCCTTCACCTCCACCTACCTGTGTGAGTGCTCATCCCCTTCACCTCCACCCACCTGTGTGAGTGCTCACTCCCTTCCCCTCCACCTACCTGTGTGAGTGTTCATTCCCTTCACCTCCACCTACCTGTGTGAGTGCTCATTCCCTTCACCTCCACCTACCTGTGTGGGTGCTCACTCCCTTCCCCTCCACCTACCTGTGTGAGTGCTCATTCCCTTCACCTCCACCTCCACCTCCACCCACCTGTGTGAGTGCTCATTCCCTTCACCTCCACCCACCTGTGTGGGTGCGGGTTCTCCGCATTGACTTTCATCAAAAGCAAGTACCTGTCAAGCATCGGCGGATCTACCGGGGTGGCAACTGCCACCCTTAAAATAGCCTTGCCATCCCGGTTGGCAGCTTTGTTTTGACATAAAAGTTGTGGCTCATCGGACATTTATGAGAGAAAATCTCTAAAGTCTGAGTGCAAGTGAATGCAGCACGAGACGCGAGCCTTGTAACCCCTCCCCCGGCCCTGGCGTGAGCAAGGAAATGTGATTGGCGGCGATTTCATTTGAACGGGACGGCGCATTCGGACCCAAGTACTGAAGGAATGAGGTACGGTCTACAATGACAGAGAGGAGCCTGTCAGCGGGGCTGCACTCAGCATTGAATCAAACGCACTAAAGCTTTGGATCTTAGTAGGTTTGAGAGGCGTGTTGCTGAACAAGAGGGTAATCACCGCATTCAGCTGTTATAGGCAACTTGATGCTCTGCTCACGGAAGACTCGATGAGCATAACAAACTGTTAAGATGATGACCTTGCGTGTGTAAATATATTTTTGTCTTTGTGGGGTCTGCCCCCAACAAATAGTTTGAAGTCCTGAGAAAGTCAAAGACGCTGTGTAAAACTACCCTGCCCTGCCAACAGAAAGTAACCACTCTGATTTAACTAGGCCAGCAGTTAAGGGCTTTCCACTGGATCATAATACCCCTGCATTATAGCAACATCAACAACAACAACAATAATAAAAGCAATAATAATTGGGAGGGGGGGCGTGGCTGTTCTTATGTTCTCTGAGGGGAGGCTCCCCTTCCCACACTTTGAAAACCCCTGATATAGATGATAGGTATTTAATATAACCCTCAGAGTGATACCTCCCCAGGATCTGGGCGTGTTCAGTTCGTCTCACCGAAGCGCTCTGAAGCGACGCATCAAAGATCTTCTCTCTGCAGCCGAGAAGGAGAAGAAAGCTCTGAGACAGAAAGAGAAACAACGAAGAAGAAACAACGAGACGCACAGGAACTGACCTCTGATTGACCTCTGACCTCCAACTGACCTCTGATTGACATCTGACTGACATCTGACTGACCTCTGATTGTGACCTCTGACTGATCTCAGACCTCTGGGTGACCTCTGACTGACCTCTGACTGACCTCTGATTGTGACCTCTGACTGACCTCAGACCTCTGACTGACCTCTGACTGACCTCTGATTGTGACCTCTGACTGACCTCTGACTGTGACATCTGACCTCTGACAGACCTCTGACTGACCTCTGACTGACATCTGACCTCTGACTGACCTCTGACTGACCTCTGATTGACCTATGATTGACCTTTGACCTCCTCAATAAAATGACAATTTCAATAAATAAATCTGTGAAAATCTTTGTATTTTATTTCATGTTCCAAATAATAATTATAATATAAACAATAACTCTAAGTAATAATATTATCGTTAGTATTGTTTATTATCACACAGAGACAGAAATGTCATCTTTATATAAATGATAAACAAATACTTGATATTTGATTCTCCAAAGACACAGGAGCTCCGGAGAGGGTCAGGGTCAGAGGCCTATACTACGAAGCAGGATGTTCTCTTAGCGGCTAACTTCAGGTAAACTCTGGGTTTCCGGTCCTACGAAGCTGGTTCTCTTTTTAGCAGGCTAGATCTCCATGGTAACTGATGCTGAGCGGCTAACCTGCCCCGGAGCAGGTTAGGTTGCAGGCTAAGAGCTCAACTCAGTGAAAGCACTGCCTGCTGACCAATCAGAGCTCAGTGTGCGGAGTTTAAAGCGATTAAGTCATATTACAGGAGAAAGGAAATACAGAAAAGCTGCCGTTGCAGGAAAGACGGCCGGCAGAAATCACTGACTGTGTGAACGTGAACATGAATAGAATATCACCTCCCATCTTCAGAGCAATCTGACTATTAGAACATTAGCGTTAAGAAAGCTTACTTAAATATCTGCCACAACATAAGTAACCGGATCAGAGTAACATTAAGTACAGTCCGCGGCATATCACATCATAATGTATCATCTCCTTATCTGAGTCAGCTGAGCCGTATCTGGCCGTGCAACACTCACAGTGTCACATACTGGATGCAGAAGGATTATTTGAAGCAACACATTAAGTTGAGGAAACACTCGAGTCAAATGTAATGAAAGTCAGATGGTGTCTTAGACGGGGCAGTGATATCATAAACCTGTTCATGTACGCATTCAAACACTTGTTCTGTTACCAGCTGTATTCACCTTGCAGGTGCAGCTATGTGGCTTTGATCCTGGATCAAGTGTTTAAGTCATGGATGTTTAAAGTTTAACTTCTTCATATGTCTAATATTATAGTTGACTTTTCATTCAGGAAGTATGACGCTGTGCTGTCAGTAGCTTCTCCATGTTTGTGATTGGTCGAATGCTCCAGATACCACCCCTTTCATGTGAGCGCACCTAACTAGATAGGACACGCCTGGCTTGAGCGATCCACTTGATAACCAGCGTCGTAGGACAGCTTAGCGAGAGCGAGGTTAGGTTGAACCAGCTTCGTATAGGCTACAGGCCTCAGGGCTCCTGAGATGAAGCTAACCCTGAGCCGGAGAGCTTCGTTATAAACACAGATTAAAAAACAATAATATGAACAACTGTAGAAACACATTTTAATAAATATAAATAAATGTATAAAGCGGGCAACAATAAATATTTTAGCATAAATAACAAATATCCGTTATAAATACAAATACTTTAAATAAATACTTATTTTAAAATCTCTTTAAGACATAAATATTAATAAACAGAAGCTCTGACCATTTCCTGCTTCTATCACAATAAAAGCTAAAATACTTTTTCCTTACAAGTCTTCAAACTATCAGTAATATCTTTACTCTTACAACGATTTACTTTTCCACATTATTATAAAAAAATCCCAAATCTGTTGTGACTCGTGTTTTTTACAAAACAGCAAAACCGTTCAATGTGAACATAATGAAGTGTGTGTGTGTGTGTGTGTGTGTGTGTGTGTGTGTGTGTGTGTGTGTGTGTGTGTGTGTGTGTGTGTGTGTGTGTGTGTGTGTGTGT
>NW_027640011.1:0-2000 GCF_949606895.1 Notothenia rossii | reverse complement strand
TGGCTAATTTGAGTAATTGATTCTGAGAGAACAATTAGGGGCCGGTGTGTAGGAGCCGCATTTAAGTTTGTTTTGATTTATTTGGAACCTTTATTAATGCATTTTTCTGTTTCAGTCAGAGGTGTGCTTTGCTCAGGGGAAGGGGGCGGGGCTAAGGCTTTAAGTTGGAGGTGCGGTGTGTGACGGGAGAGCAGCAGGCAGCAGCAATACCGTCATTTACACGCAGACGCAACCTTATGCTTAGTCAAATACAGATGATTAGGATCTGCTGTTTAAGTTTGTGTTAAATATTGTTTTTGTATTTTGTTTTACTGGAAATAAACCTTGAAAAGCAACTGAAACGTCCAGTGGATTGTGTACTGCGAGTCTGACACTGCTTCCGAGGCCCAAGCTACATGTGGCCAAGACCAAAAACGTTTGAGGTGAAGGTTACAAGACAAACCAGTTGGGATTTTGGCCACTACAATATCTATGTGTTGGAGAAACACTGTTGTCTCCTCTTTGGGTTTGTTTGAATGCACTGATATCATGTGTGGCTCTGAACTGTGTACGACCTTGCAGCTGCCTCTTTATGATAGGAGGAGGCAGGGCATTTCCGGTTGTTGATCTTTATGAGGACACAGACACATACTTGTTGTCTCCTACATATCATTTCTATGAGGCGTGAAGGAAGTCCAGAAGACGTCACAGATGACCCGACACCCGCGGCTGATATGAGCGCCACCTCGATTTACGACTGTTGTTATCTCCTGTATTTTGGACTATAGCCTAAGCCTGTTGTTATCTCCTGTATTTTGGACTATAGCCTAAGCCTGTTGTTATCTCCTGTATTTTGGACTATAGCCTAAGCCTGATGTTTTTCCTGCTCCGTTGAGCAACATACCCCGTGTGTGAGTTAAACCATATCCTTTGTGTGATTTAACTCTGCTCCTTCTTGCAAGAATAAATTAGTACCTGATTATTGATTCTCAACCTGGTGTCGAGTGATATTTTCCTAACACTGTATTTGTGTTTTATTGATCTCTCTGTGTTATTCTTTCACGTTGTGAGCGATTCATATCCACGGCAACACGACCCGTCCTGAATCTAAAGTTCATCGGTCGGCCAGAGACAACTTTTCCCCTTTTTCTCTGGAAGACTGAACATTTTGGAACCCGGATAAGTGGAGCAACAAGTCGATGGGAAAAAGTATTGTTGGGCCTAATGACGTCACAACTGACACAGAATTAATACTCTCTACAAGTAAAAGTCCTGCTTTCAAAATGATACTTAAGTAAAAGTGCAAAAGTATTAGCATCAAAATATACTAAAGTAGTCATTATGCAGATTGGTCCATTTCAGAATAATATATATGATATGTAGACTTGGAATGAACGAGTCCCGCCTCCAACGCCGTGTCCAGTTTCCTTTATACATCCATGGGCTGATCCACTCCAAAACCAGCCTTTTGGGTCTTTGTGATCATTTCAGTCGGACCGACGAGGCCGAAAACAAGCTTTTCATGCAAATTCTACACCGTCGCTTTTCTGAAAAGTTGAAATATTAATAACTCAAAAGAGGTGAAGCACTCAGAAAACCGACTATGTACGCTGGAGACGGGCCCTTACACTGTTCTTGTGAAAAATGATTACTTATCTAAAAGACAAAGTCAGAATGCAAATAATAATTATTTTTATTATTAATGTTAAAACAAAAGGAACACAGACGAACGGTTTTAACAAATAAATGTACAAAGAAATCCTTGTTCTGTAAAACCAGAAGTGAAATCTGTCAAATAACCTGATGCCATGAAACATTTAGGTCTATCACAACATACTGATTGTGGAGAGAACATTTTAAACTTGATCTTTAAAAAGCCATATTAAGTCTGAGGCTCCAGGATGACTTCAGGGCATGCAGCTGTTCCAGTGTCGCTCGTTGGGAAGCATCTGGCCGAGCCGCAGGAAGCAGCTGATGGTCGGCTCGTAGAACACGCAGTCCGGTTCCTCCATCATCGCCTT
>NW_027640012.1:0-1000 GCF_949606895.1 Notothenia rossii | reverse complement strand
GGCTTCCAGTGTGTCATACAATACATTTCAAAATACTGCTGCTGTTTATAAAGCACTGAATGGTTTAGGACCAAAATGCATTTCTGACCTCCTGCTAAATTATGAACCATCAAGATCTCTCAGGTCTTCAGGGATGGGTCAGCTTTCTGTCCCCAGAGTCAGAACTAAACATGGTAAAGCAATGGTAAAGCAGCGTTCAGTTATTATTCTCCAAATATCTGGAACAAACTCCCAGAAACCTGCAGGTCCGCTGCAACTCTTACTACTTTTAAATCCAGGCTGAAGACTTTTCTTTTTGTCGCTGCTTTTAATTGAACTATTCATATCTTAGACTGCACTGTAACTTTTATTCATGTATTTTTTCTTTTAATGTTTCTTTTATTAGCTTTTCTTTTAATGACTGATTTTAAATGCCATTTTCTTAATGTCTTTCATTTTTTGTAAAGCACTTTGAATTGCCTTGTGTTGAAAAGTGCTATATAAATAAACTTGCTTGCCTTGCCTAATAAGATTTCATGGGACACATACAATTGATTTGTTGATGGGAATTAATGTGAATAAATGAACTCTAGGTTAACGGTACTACTCACCGACACTATAAACCTTGTTGTCCCTCATGCTAGCCCTGACAACACCGGTGAGCACACCTTCATCTAGGCTGCACTGTTACGTGTCATGACTTGTAGTGGTTCTCTCCTCTATCTACACTCTTCTTGTCATCTTTGTAAAACGATATCAGACTGGTAATTGACACAGCCATGACTTCTAGTTAGATCAGTGTGGCTAAAATGAAAAGCTTTGTTAAAATATGCAAGCACGCGAAAGTCAAATTCAGCTTTATTGTCAAAAATTCTACATGTGTTATACATCCAGAAATATCGAAATATCGTTTCCCACAGTGTGACATGTATACATAAAACAAAACAAAAAGGGCCTAGATAACCGGGGTATACAGTTTAAAATGTTAATATATTTAAAGTATTCAAAGTGCAGTTTCAGT
>NW_027640013.1:0-34817 GCF_949606895.1 Notothenia rossii | reverse complement strand
CTTGTGTTAGCGTTGTGTTAGCTTGTGTTAGCTTTGTGTTAGCTTGTGTTAGCGTTGTGTTAGCTTGTGTTAGCTTTGCGTTAGCTTGTGTTAGCTTGTGTTAGCTTTGTGTTAGCTTGTGTTAGCTTTGTGTTAGCTTGTGTTAGCTTTGTTTTAGCTTGTGTTAGCTTGTGTTAGCTTGTGTTAGCTTGTGTTAGCTTTGTGTTAGCTTTGTTTTAGCTTGTGTTAGCTTGTGTTAGCTTTGTGTTAGCTTTGTTTTAGCTTGTGTTAGCTTGTGTTAGCTTTGTGTTAGCTTGTGTTAGCTTGTGTTAGCTTGTGTTAGCTTGTGTTAGCTTTGTGTTAGCTTTGTTTTAGCTTGTGTTAGCTTTGTGTTAGCTTGTGTTAGCTTTGTGTTAGCTTTGTTTTAGCTTGTTTTAGCTTGTGTTAGCTTGTGTTAGCTTTGTGTTAGCTTGTGTTAGCTTTGTGTTAGCTTGTGTTAGCTTGTGTTAGCTTGTGTTAGCTTTGTGTTAGCTTTGTTTTAGCTTGTGTTAGCTTGTGTTAGCTTTGTGTTAGCTTGTGTTAGCTTGTGTTAGCTTTGTGTTAGCTTGTGTTAGCTTTGTGTTAGCTTGTGTTAGCTTTGTGTTAGCTTGTGTTAGCTTTGTGTTAGCTTGTGTTAGCGTTGTGTTAGCTTGTGTTAGGTGTGTTTGTTGCATTCATAATGCCAATACACAGACATAAAGGGTATTGGCTTTCTTGCAAATATGTCATTACCACCCTCTTGTGTTTTTACAGTAAATATGAAACTCGAGCAGCAGCCTGTTAGCTTAGCACAAAGACTGTAAATAAGGGGGACATGCTAACGCTGTGTTAGCTTGTGTTAGCTTTGTTTTAGCTTGTGTTAGCTTGTGTTAGCTTTGTGTTAGCTTGTGTTAGCTTGTGTTAGCTTTGTGTTAGCTTGTGTTAGCTTGTGTTAGCTTTGTGTTAGCTTGTGTTAGCTTTGTGTTAGCTTGTGTTAGCTTTGTGTTAGCTTGTGTTAGGTGTGTTTGTTGCATTCATAATGCCAATACACAGACATAAAGGGTATTGGCTTTCTTGCAAATATGTCATTACCACCCTCTTGTGTTTTTACAGTAAATATGAAACTCGAGCAGCAGCCTGTTAGCTTAGCACAAAGACTGTAAATAAGGGGGACATGCTAACGCTGTGTTAGCTTGTGTTAGCTTTGTTTTAGCTTGTGTTAGCTTGTGTTAGCTTTGTGTTAGCTTGTGTTAGCTTGTGTTAGCTTTGTGTTAGCTTGTGTTAGCTTGTGTTAGCTTTGTGTTAGCTTGTGTTAGCTTTGTGTTAGCTTGTGTTAGCTTTGTGTTAGCTTGTGTTAGGTGTGTTTGTTGCATTCATAATGCCAATACACAGACATAAAGGGTATTGGCTTTCTTGCAAATATGTCATTACCACTCTCTTGTGTTTTTACAGTAAATATGAAACTCGAGCAGCAGCCTGTTAGCTTAGCACAAAGACTGTAAATAAGGGGGACATGCTAACGCTGTGTTAGCTTGTGTTAGCTTTGTGTTAGGTGTGTTTGTTGCATTCATAAAGCCAATACACAGACATAAAGTGCATTGGCTTTCATACAAAGACGTCAGTACCTCTCTCTTGAGTTTGTACAGTAAATATGAAACTGCTTGTTTGTATTCAAAAGATTGGTAATAAGGGGCACATGCTAACGATGTGTTAAAAGGAAAAATAGAGGCATGAATTATCTCTTTGTTCGGACCGTAATCTTCCTAAAGTTGTGGGAAATACATTTCCGGTAATCCCCTATAATAACACAGGTTTCTGTTGACAGTGCTCATGTGATGCCGGTATCATCTTCTCCTGAGCTCTCGGAGAGAAAGCAAAACAAAAATGCTTCCCAGAAATGTCCAAATCCTCCTTTAAGGCCTCGTGACGGCTGATAACAAACTGAGCTTGTCTTCCCCAAAACCCTTAACGAACACCAGGGAAACGTTGAGACCTTTCTTACAAAACTTTGATTATTAACTTTGATAAGTCGCCGTGGTAAAGGGAATGTTCTCTCGTCTTTTCACGAGCAATTAAAAGACCTCACGTGGAAACAAAAGCATCTCATCTCTTTGCTGAAATGTCCTCTTCACAATTGTTTGAGGATCTGGATATTAGTTTTTTTGCAAGAAACATTAAAAGATGCAGTTTTTAAGCCCCCAAAATCTAGATATCTGCAGCTTTGCTTTGTTGTATTTCATATTTTGATAGAAGACATCAGAGCTCTCAAGTCTCGCATTTTACTCACACGCCACACCTTGTATTTCTCACGCATTTTTTCCCAGGGTACCGCCCACCAAGTTGCGCCGCAATTTTATAAACAAACTAGGTTTGTTTGCGACGCGTGCACTCCACTAGCACCCCCCCCCCCCCCGTTGACATTCGCGATACTGAGGGCTTCATACTCCACTAGCACCCCCCCCTCGCAGCACAGAGCAGAGGGCTTCATGGGAACTTTGAGGGGAGCCAGAAGTTGGAGTACCAAACACCGCTGCCAAAATCTCACTCTGAACTCTGTTCAAAACTTGAGAGCCCTGAGACATTCATCTTAAAAAGTTGAAATCAGAAATGTTACACAATGCAGCGTTTAGCCTCTCAAAGTAGAGTTGTTGGTACTTCTCTCAATTTGTGTTATGAAGGTCAATTTATCGTTAAAAGTAATATTTTATGCTTTGATCATCCACGTTGCTAATTGCCGTGCACGAGTCTGCAGAAACCTTATGCACCAAATGCATGTCATTAATGGTCTTCATGTTGTGCACAAGCAGGAAGTTCATTCTTGTTCACAACATGTTCCAAAATGCAGTTTTTAGCCTCTCAAATCTGGATATCTGGTCCGTTAGATATCGTATTTCTATGATCCTTGAATCGTTTAAAGTCAACTAATCGAACAGAATGCAGTTTCTCTTTTGACTTTCTTCATTTCAAACCCTAGAAGAGAGTAAGAGTCTCCGTGGGAAAAGTTCATTTCGTCTTTTCCCGTGCACGAGTCTGCAGAAACATTATGCACCTAATTAAAAAAAGACCTCACGGGGAAACAAAGCATCTAATTCCTGAACTGTCTTCCTCACGGCCTTTCCTTCCGTTTCACCTCGACTCCTCCACTCTCTCCTCTCTCTCTCACAGATCTTTCATTGTCCCTCTCCGCCTCACGCTGTTGAATCACTCGTCTTACAGTCGGTTCACTCGAGGTGATCTCAGTTATCAGCGGCCTCTTCCTCTTCCTCGGCTTCCTGTTTTGGTCTCCCTCGTACAGACTCTCTTCGTTTATGTCCATGACATCAGATAGCCTGTCTCTCTGACGGCTGAGCTGCCATCAGATAGCGAGCGCTCGTAACTCGGGTTGATTCCTTTCGTTGGGGAAGGAGCCGTTTAAAATACAAATGGACGTCTTTTTCCAAGTCGAACGTATTGCATCTTGTCAGGAGTGAGATTGTGAGGGTGCAGGAAGTGAGTGTGTGAGTTAGCAGATGGAAGCAGACACGAACTCCAGAGACACGGTAAATGTCTCTGTCTTTTTTTAATGGAGGCATCTGTGCAGCAGAGAGGTCACTTCACAAAGCTCGCTCTGATGCAAAGGTGGCAGAGAGGAGGGAAATAAGCCACATGCAAATATCCTAAAATAAACAAAACAAATAAACCCTTCCATGCACGCTTGATTCAGGTGTGTTTCACGTGCGAGTTAAGGAGTACGATATCAGACAACGAAACAAGGACTGCTTTTACCTAAACGTGTTGCCCAGTTTGACACGTGGTGGAATGTTCACCTTGCATCTCTGTGTGTTTGGGAGAGTTCTCAGTCTTCACGGTCCAATGTGCAACTTGAAGAAGTGAATCTGAAACCTCACAGACTGCAGGAAGCGTCTCGGTTCAGCGGTTTGTGAACTTTTCAAAGCAATCTTTCAGAAAAACATTTAGCATCTAACCTTTGCTGCAGCCTCTGTGAGTTTAAGAATCACATTCAGAATATTAGATTTATCCCCGGGGGAAATAGGGGTTGATTCGGTTGCTCGATTTTTGTTTGAAAAGGCGGATACATTTCCAAGAATATGTATA
This sequence comes from Notothenia rossii, assembly GCF_949606895.1. Classification (NCBI taxonomy): domain Eukaryota; kingdom Metazoa; phylum Chordata; class Actinopteri; order Perciformes; family Nototheniidae; genus Notothenia; species Notothenia rossii. Next base: position 30,725 of record NW_027640013.1, on the reverse strand, counting down.
AAAACCTCTTGTTGTGTTTATCGTGCAGAACAAACGGGTCCTTGTTGTGTTCACTTGTTTTGAGCTTTAGCCGCCGAACAGGCGTTAAAACGGAGCATCTTTCCTGCAGCGAGTTAAAGAATCAGAATTCAGAATATCTGATCCGTCCCCGGGGGAAATAGTGTTTGTTTAGTTGCACGAAAAAAAGATAATAACTATTTTAATGTGTAATTAAAGTAATATATTAAAGTTCCTTTTCTACTCAACGTCTCTTCCAACAAACCCTGTAACACAAACGGATCCTTGTTGTGTTGGTTTGAAACTTTAGCCGTCGAACAATCTTAAACTTAAAGTAAAGGACTGATGGCTATTAGTTGGTGTTATTTTACATGACCTCTCAATCATGAATCTGAGGAATCTGAGTCCAGCAGGAGGCCGTGTTTTCCCCAGCAGCCTCAGCTACTTCCTGTCCTGGTTCTCTGGCTTTAGTATGCACTTTATTCCACGGACAGTCAGCGGGACAAAGGGATGTTTTCAGCCGGAGAAACAGAAAGGAACCCCGTGGAGAGCTGCAGTAATTACAAGACATAGCTCAGTGTGTGTGTGTGTGTGTGTGTGTGTGTGTGTGTGTGTGTGTGTGTGTGTGTGTGTGTGTGTGTGTGTGTGTGTGTGTGTGTGTGTGTGTGTGTGTGTGTGTGTGTGTGTGTGTGTGTGTGTGTGTGTGTGTGTGTGTGTGTGTGTGTGTGTGTGTGTGTGTGTGTGTGTGTGTGTGTGGGATTTCTCTGCGAGTGTTTTTTCTAGCGCCTGTTGTTTCTCTGCTGACCTGGATCATACAGTAGAACAAATCCCAGCATGCACTATCACTGCTGTGTCAGTGTGTGTGTGTGTGTGTGTGTGTGTGTGTGTGTGTGATCTCTGCGGGTCATGTGGGGCCGTCCCAGGCTGCAGGATGTCCAACCAGAGGCATGCTAACCCAGCTAACAGGCTACATACTGCTGCTGCTGCTGGGGATGTGGAATTAAGCTGTTTCAACACACACACACACACACACACACACACACACACACACACACACACACACACACACACACACACACACACACACACACACACACACACACACACACTCTCTCTTATGCAAAGGCTAAATATGTGTTGAAATAAAAAATACCATTTAGGCTGAGAAGATTTCTAAATCTTCTTTCTACTGAAAGATGTTCTGACCAGATCTTTATTTGCTGGTTTCTCAGCGTTTGTCTCGTCCTGACCTTCACTCAGAGCCTCTCCTCCTATAAAGATCTCTATCAGAGCCACAGCAGGAATACACTCTTTAACACGGACCCTGTAAAACAGAGACGCTGCAGAGATCTCATCCCGTCAGCTGACCGACTCATAAAGGTCGGTCTTTGATTCAAATGCTTTAGAAATACACCATTGATTGCATCAGCAGATATCGGCCATGTTATATCCACGAAACCCAGATTCAAGCCCCTTATTTACATCAGGACCCTCTTTGAGGAAGTCATTGCGTGTGGACCACAGGGACCAGGGTCTGATTGGGTTTCACCACAATATCTTAACCACAAAAGTCACAGGTTTTATTGGAGGTTTTAAAGTCAGAAAGCTCGAGCACTTTGCGTCAGATTTTACAGCGTTCAACCTTTCTGATTGGTGGAGAACTTAATCCCATTAAAAAACATTTCTCAATAATCTGCTTCTGTGATTTTGAGCCAGGCTAAAAGCTGTTAATGTGTGACATGTTTTAATATGTCTTCAGGCCAGGAAACTAAACATTTACACATTACACGACATGTTGGACACTTTTATCCAAAGAGACTTACATACTCAATACTGAGGACAATCCGCACAGGAGCAACTTGGGGTGAAGTGTCTCAGGGACACAACGACATGCTGACTGCAGTGGGGTTTGAACCTGTGCTCCCTTGATCCCAACACCAACGCACTATCCACTGCGCCACAGCCTCCACATATGTAGAAGATGTTGTTGTTGCATATATTTTCCGGATAGAGGAAGGAATCACTTGAGACCGGACGAACCAATCAGACACAAAATTAAGGTTTTCAAATGTCTGCAGACTAATTATCAGACGTGAGAAGTAGTGGAGTACAAATACTTTGTTAATGTACTTAAGTTCATTTTTCTGGTATCACTACTTTACTCCACTACTTATTTTTCTGACGACTTTTTACTTTTCCTTCTTACACTTTGAACCCAAATACCAGTACTTGCTACTTCTTACATTTCGAACTCAAATACCTGTACGTTCTACTTCTTACATGTTGAACTCAAATACCTTTACTTTCTACTTCTTACATGTTGAACTCAAATACCTGTACTTTCTACTTCTTACATGTTGAACACAAATACCTGTACTTTCTACTTCTCACATGTTGAACACAAATACCTGTACTTTCTACTTCTCACATGTTGAACACAAATACCTGTACTTTCTACTTCTTACATGTTGAACACAAATACCTGTACTTTCTACTTCTCACATGTTGAACACAAATACCTGTACTTTCTACTTCTTACATGTTGAACTCAAATACCTGTACTTTCTACTTCTTACATGTTGAACACAAATACCTGTACTTTCTACTTCTCACATGTTGAACTCAAATACCTGTACTTTCTACTTCTTGCACTTTGAACTCAAATACCTGTACTTTCTACTTCTTACATGTTGAACACAAATACCTGTACTTTCTACTTCTTACATGTTGAACTCAAATACCTGTACTTTCTACTTCTTACATGTTGAACACAAATACCTGTACTTTCTACTTCTCACATGTTGAACTCAAATACCTGTACTTTCTACTTCTTGCACTTTGAACTCAAATACCTGTACTTTCTACTTCTCACATGTTGAACTCAAATACCTGTACTTTCTACTTCTCACATGTTGAACTCAAATACCTGTACTTTCTACTTCTCACATGTTGAACTCAAATACCTGTACTTTCTACTTCTCACATGTTGAACTCAAATACCTGTACTCTCTACTTCTCTCATTTTCCAAACAGGCTGGTTCCTTTAGTTTGAATGTGTGTTTGGTGGCGTGATCATTATTATTTAGAGTCATTGCGTGCCTATTGATTTGAACACGATCCGTGTATCCATCATTTCCTGGTCTTCTCTAAAGAAGAGGGACCAATGGAAACGTTGCCGTTGTTCAGCATGGAAACATTCATTAGCTAACAATGACATTATTGTTCTATTAATATAAAGGGAGGTCAGGTACTCTTTAAAACAGCTGCTAGTTATGGGTACTTTTTACTGAAGTACATTTCAAAGCCTCTTTACTTTTACTTAAGTAAAGAAGTTTAGTCAGTACTTCTACTTTCACCAGAGTATTTTTAAACACGAGTACCTGTACTTCTACTTGAGGAAAGGATGTGTGTACTTTTGCCCTCTCTGGATATTTGCCTTGTCATGGTTGTATAAAAACAACTGGATACAGCGTTGGAGGAGTCATTCCTAAGTTATTCAGTACAAAAAAAGACAGGACTTTTTCCTCAAACTCCGCCTCCAAATAATAATCTCTACCTCTCAGCCTTTAATTCCCACCTCCACGTCTGAAGTCACGTTACTTCCTGTTACTTCACTTCCTGTTACTTCACTTCCTGTCTCGGCTGCACATACATGGAGCAAGACAATAACTCTAGAAACAGCTACTGGTGCATTTTCCAACTGTAAACACCTTCTGATCCGATCGATTCAAGTGTTCGTAGTTGGTTTAGCTGAATAAAAACTAGACCCTAATTTGCAGATAATGGAAGTCAATGGGAAAAAGTGTTTTTGGGCCCGTTAACCTCTGAGTTGTTATATCACCATTTGGTTGAAGATTTTGAATTAGACTTTCTCAGGGCTTTAGGCCTCCAGGTGGAAACGCGCGCGCGCGTGTGTGTGTGTGTGTGTGTGTGTGTGTGTGTGTGTGTGTGTTTAGTGTGCGTGAGTGTGAGTGTGCATGTGTGAGTGTTTTTTTGTATTCCTCTAAACGTTTTTCTGGGATTCAAACTGTGTGTTTCTCAGCCGTGGTGATGATGGAGTGAGGCTTTCTGTTGCAGGTCAAACTGAGTGTAACCATGCTTTATTTTGGTGTTAGTGTGTGTGTTAGTGTGTGTGTGTGTGTGTGTGTGTGTGTGTGTGTGTGTGTGTGTGTTGCCCCACATGCTGCTGCTGTTTGTCAAGGACAGGACAGAATCCCCTTCCCTCTCCCTCTCTCTCTCTCTCTCTCTCTCTCTCTCTGTTCACAGGGTGCTCCCCTCTTCTAAATAAGGCCGTCTGTCTCTCCCTCCATGACCTCAAACACCCCCCCCCCCCACACACACACACACACACACACACACACACACACACACACACACACACACACACACACACACACACACACACACACACAGTGTGTCGTGCTCTTGTCAGTCAGCCAGGCTTAGTTTACCACCGGGCCAAAATAGACGATGTCTGTCCTTCAGGATGCCTCTCTCCCTTCCTCTCTCTCTCTCTCTCTCTCTCCCTCCCTCTCTCTCTCCCTCCCTCTCTCTCTCTCTCTCTCTCTCTCTCTCTCTCTCTCTCCCTCCCTCTCCCTCTCTCTCTCTCTCTCTCTCTGTAGCTGCTGAGCACATGATGATAAAGCCTTGAATCTTGAGCTGCCTCACAGGTTTTAGCGGGTGTCGTTTGAGCGCCAGATGGAAATGGAGCTCGAGCCATTCCTCGGTCAGAGATGAATATGTAGATATTTCTCTTTGTGTGTTCAGTCTGCGTGGAGCAGCAGATGGTTTGCGTTTTGCAGGATGAAACGTTTCAGAATAGTTTTGCAGATTTGCAGAAGTAAGAAAATGCTAAATCTAAGATGGCCTCTTGATATGTAAAAAGGTTTCAATGTGTGCAGTGTTTCCCCTATATACAAATAGTGGCAGCGCCGCTGCTGAAATATGAGCGCCGCTGCTAGGGGGCGCCAGCCAGGTACCCAAAAAAAACAAAACTTTTTTTTTTTCTTTACTTTTTTTTTTTTCTTAAAATAATAAAAAGTGGTGAACGCTTTTTCATTTTTGATTGTTTGTTATGTGGATTTGTAGTATTTGTATTACTGGCGCCAGATCTGGGGGGCGCTGCGCTGGTAGCTCTGGGAGGGAAAAACATTTTTGACCGTTGGCGCTCATCCAAATGTTCGGCCTTGATGTAACAACATTCATAATTAAGTAAATATAACACCCTTTTCACCCCGGTTAAACGTTTAATTTGGCTTGTACGGTGGGCGCTGTAAGTGATGAAAGTGGGGGATGTTGGCTTATCAGGCGCCCGCAGCTCACAGCCAAAGTGGTAGCGAGAGAGCGAGCAAGGGACCGGTACCGGCGCTGATGTTATTAGAATCTGGTGCTAGCTGCGCTAACGGATATAAGAAGTAGATGTTTCTACCACCAGGGTGGAGGAGAGCTCTCCTGTCACACTGAGAGGCTCAGTGAGGTTAAGGACTCTCTGAGTATTTAGATAGTTAATTTTAGTCGAAGTTATCTCAGTGGGTCTCAAACGTTTTGACCAAAAATTATGTAAACACATATTTCCAAGGCACTCCTTTATAATTATTAGGATAAATAAAAACAGGTTTGAAATCATTCCAATGTATACTATAGGACAGTTAACCAAAAATATTGTTTAAAGTTGGAGAGATACAAAAATGTGCATAAATAAATAAATGTTAACTGGTAAAATAAGATATGAATGAACAACAAAAATAAAATAAGCTACATTTATTTGTTATTGGCTATGGTAGTTATTGGTTATGTTCACATACTTATTTGATTATTAAAATGTAAACCGATCTTTTTCATATGGGTGTTTTAGAGTTGTGCCCCCTAGATCAGGTCTCTAGTAATTGTGTGCTCAAAGTGCACCAGATTGAAGCATTTTACATACCCCCGGACCCCCCAAAGGATGTGACGTCCACCCCCCAATTCAAACATTTTCATACAATACTGAATACATTTGAAGCCATTTTTACGTCTATTACCTATGTCAATACGTTTCTGCAGTTTATTTGTCTTTTGTATACATTTTTCATTTATTCTTTACACATAAGATATCGCCTAAAATCTCACCTAGGGCAGCAAATTGTCTAGGACCGGCCCTGGTACTAGGCCTCAAGAGCCTTTCTTGTGCTGACACATAGAAACAAATTGTCGGGGCGCACTAAAAAATTCCAATGCGCTCCGCGCTCACATTATGCTGGGCCCACGTGCCTTAGCACCGCTGCTATGACTCCATCCTAGGGAAAACACTGGTGTGTCATTTAAAATAGTTCCTATTCTGCTTTCTGTGGTGTTCCCCATGCTCCAACACACTGTACGTCACCAGCAGGAGAGGACTCTTTAAAGTAGAGACACTACATACTGATATACACCTGAACATCAGCAGGAGAGGACTCTTTAAAGTAGGGACACTACATACTGATATACACCTGAACATCAGCAGGAGAGGACTCTTTAAAGTAGAGACACTACATACTGATATACACCTGAACATCAACAGGAGAGGACTCTTTAAAGTAGAGACACTACATACTGATATATACCTGAACATCAGCAGGAGAGGACTCTTTAAAGTAGAGACACTACATACTGATATACACCTGAACATCAGCAGGAGAGGACTCTTTAAAGTAGAGACACTACATACTGCTATACACCTGAACATCATCAGGAGAGGACTCTTTAAAGTAGAGACACTTCATACTGATGTAAACCTGATCATGAGGAGAGTAGGTTGATCTTGATTTCTTTTGACCCGCATGCCGACAGGATGTTTTAATAACCTTGGTAACACGGTCACTCCTCCTGCATCAAATCCACTACTTTAGTATCTGATAATTATTATAATAAGTGACTCTTCAGAAGCTTTTACGTGAAATGAAAGAGTGAACTGGAACAGAGATGTCAGCAGGAGGTCATTGTGACTTTATTTCTCTTTGTGTTGCAGTTCTCTTTCTTCTGTGCAGCGTTGAAGGTCACGTGTGTTTCACTGCCTCCTGCAGCGCCTCCTAAAAGCACTCCTGAAATAGCACACACCATATCACACTTCAGTTTCCCTCTGCACAAACAAGCTGTTTTCAAAGCCAGCTAAACATTGTGGAGAGCAGCAGCACACGGCGAACACAGAGGGAGATTATTGTCTTTTTAGCAGCTTTACGACCTTCATAGCATGCACACCAGAGTCAGAATACGATTCATTGGAGGTTTACACATGCAATGCATTAGCTTTGGTGCATGCATAAACACAGGAAGAGGAATTAGGTGGACCCTCCTGTAGGGAACACTGGACCTCCTGTAGGGAACACTGGACCTCCTGTAGGGAACACTGGACCTCCTGTAGGGAACACTGGACCTCCTGTAGGGAACACTGGACCTCCTGTAGGGAACACTGGACCCTCCTGTAGGGAACACTGGACCTCCTGTAGGGAACACTGGACCCTCCTGTAGGGAACACTGGACCTCCTGTAGGGAACACTGGACCTCTTTTAGGGGACACTGGACCCTCCTTTAGGGAACACTGGACCCTCCTGTAGGGAACACTGGACCTCCTGTAGGGAACACTGGACCTCTTTTAGGGGACACTGGACCCTCCTTTAGGGAACACTGGACCCTCCTGTAGGGAACACTGGACCCTCCTGTAGGGAACACTGGACCCTCCTTTAGGGAACACTGAAACCTCCTTGAGGGAACACTGGACCTCCTTTAGAGAACACTGGACCTCCTGTAGGGAACACTGGACCTCCTGTAGGGAACACTGGACCTCTTTTAGGGGACACTGGACCCTCCTTTAGGGAACACTGGACCCTCCTGTAGGGAACACTGGACCTCCTGTAGGGAACACTGGACCCTCCTGTAGGGAACACTGGACCTCCTGTAGGGAACACTGGACCTTCTTTAGGGAACACTGGACCTCTTTTAGGGGACACTGGACCTTTAGGGAACTCTGGACCCTCCTGTAGGGAACACTGGACCCTCCTTGAGGGAACACTGGACCTCCTTTAGGGAACACTGGACCCTCGTTTAGGGAACACTGAGGCATCCAAAGAAATACAGTCACCACATACAAAAATGTGACAATATAACCGTACGGAAATAAAAAAACACTTACAAAAAAGGCAATGAAATAGGGAAATGTCTGTGAAAAATAAAATATGTGGCGTAAATACAAAAATAAAAAAGTATAATAATCAAGAATCAATAATTGGACAAATAGAATATAAATTAAAATAAATACCAGATATATATACATTCACAAAAAAGGAAACCTAATAAGAATATGTCTGTGAGAAATAAATAATGTGCACTTTATATTTTAGAATTTCAATCTGAAGAGCGGTGCAAAGAGGAAGCTTTGTGCAGAAACGTGCCAACATACGAGAGGGAATTTGCAAGCTGTGCCAAAAGGAGTGAGGGGAAAGTCTCGTGTTGTATGTTATATATTGTGTGCAATAGAAACGGAGTCATTCACGAATAAAAGGAAAAAGTCATATAAAAAGATTATTGGATCAGAGGTCAGAGGAGGAGGCGGGTTTATGATTAATTTCAAATGCAGAGAGAGTTTCAGTCTCAGAGTGACGCTGATGAGAGAGACGTCAGAGGGGGGAGGTGAGACAAAGGCGGGTGAGGAAGAGGAGGAGGGAGGAAGAGGAAGAGGAGGAGGGAGGAAGAGGAGGGAAGAAGAGGAGAGACATTTTCATCAGGATTATCCTGCAGCAGAGAATCTCATCTGGGAAAGTGGCCCAGGGTTTAGTGAACACACACACACACACACACACACACACACACACACACACACACACACACACACACACACACACACACACACACACACACACACACACACACACACACACACACACACACACACACACACACACACACACACCTGCAGAGACTGTGAAAGCTCAGCTTCACCTCAGTTTGCCCAGGAAAGCCCCTCTCCTCCTGCAGCTGGATCTATATGCATCATTCTCTCTGTGTGTGTGTGTGTGTGTGTGTGTGTGTGTGTGTGTGTGTGTGTGTGTGTGTGTGTGTGTGTGTGTGTGTGTGTGTGTGTGTGTGTGTGTGTGTGTGTGTGTGTGTGTGTGTGTGTGTGTGTGTGTGTGTGTGTGTGTGTGTGTGTGTGTGTGTGTGTGTGTGTGGTCCTGCTTTCTGATTCTCCTCCCACTTCAGTACTCTGTTTATTCGTGGTGAATCCCTAAAACATCTCTTTCTGTGAGAGTCTTTGAAGGCAGCGCGGAGCTTTTAATTCCAGCTCCACGTGTGGAGTTCAGGCTCGGTGCAGAAAGTCTGTAAAACTAAAGACTAACAACACAAAGTGGACAAATGCAGCGTTGTGCAGGTGCCTGAACGAATAGTCGATGCCAGATTATTGATTTCTCGTTGTGCTCTAAACGGATGTGAGGGTTGACTGCTTTCTCTGTTTTTTATTAGTAAATTGTAATATTTTGGGGACTTTCCGTCGATCAGTTGAAAACAAATGTTCCCCTGAGCTCTGGGATATTCTAAAAGGCATTTTTTTATTAATTTTCTCTTTTTTCTACACTGTACAGTAGCTTAACTTTATTTTTTAGAAAGAGTTAAACCCTGCAGAGGATTAAAGCTTCAATGTGTTCTTACTACAGTATATATTGTTCATATTTAAATGACGTTTAGTTCAGGGCTGAAGGATTTCGTTCAGTTCTTGATCCATGAAGCTTTCTGCTCAAAAGCATACATGGATTTGGTGATATTATACTGATTCAGATTATCTCCAGAGCTCTGGAGAGGTTGATGTAATCACCTGAGGCCTGGATGTGTGTGTGTGTGTGTGTGTGTGTGTGTGTGTGTGTGTGTGTGTGTGTGTGTGTGTGTGTGTGTGTGTGTGTGTGTGTGTGTGTGTGTGTGTGTGTGTGTGTGTGTGTGTGTGTGTGTGTGTGTGTGTGTGTGTGTGTGTGTGTGTGTGTGTTACACTGCTTTTAGTTTCTTTACAAACGTCTATATAAAGGAAAATATTCATACTAGTTCCTCTAAGTCCAACGGGATGTCTTTAAATTTCTTGTTTATCGTGCAAAACCCAAACATATTCAATTCATTGTGATTTAAAGTGATTTTCGCCCTAAAAACTGTATTTTCTGAAACTTCTGCATGAAAATGGTTCTCAGTTGGTGAAACACAGCGAGCGTTTGTGCTCGACCGTTCCCTGCGTCGCCTCATTGTTTTGTAAAGGTTGTGTAAAGGTTATGAAATCAGACACCGCTGTATCTCTGTCACGTTTACATGCAGCACAAAGGAGGCTGTATAGGTGCAACCGGGACGTGGCTATTATCTGGCACCGTAAAGAGAGGTCAGGTGTGTTTATGGACTTAGTGTGTTTCTGTAGCATCTCTGTCACAATCTATACACTGCCATTAACACAAGACACTCCCCATGATCAGTTAGTGGGTAAACAGGTCATGGTGGTTAGAGATGTCCCGATCACCTTTTTTTGCTCCCGATCCGATTCCGATCATTTGATTTTGACAATTTGCCGATACCGATTTTTCCCGATCCGATCTTTATGCAATGCATTAAGAGAAAAAAAAGCATTCAAGTTGTCCCTTAAGGTTATTTTTTTATTTAAATTGGATATTCTATCCAACATGGATATAGCTTCTTTCTTTCACAGCAGCATTGGATCAGTTCAGTTGTGCAGCATTGGATCAAAACTAAATAAAGCTTTCAGTACTCGTTAGCTTACTGCTACAATTAGACACTGCGCCCACTCTGTTGCCAGATTTGAGAGAAATAAGCAGGTCTATGAAAACAAGCCCCAAAGAAGCAACACATACATGATGTTGTGTCATTTGAAACCAAAACTAAGGCCTCAGGATGACTTTAAGACTTGAACATGGTCATTTTTGTTTTGTAACATTAAATAAAAAAAGTAAAAAAAAGTATTTATCCGATTTATCCGATCCCCGATTTTTTTTCTCCCGATTCCGATCTTTTGAAAATCACGTGATCGGCTCCGATCCCCGATCACGTGATCGGATCGGGACATCTCTAATGGTGGTCAGGTTTATCAAAGGACTAAAGCACCTAACGAGAAGCACATGACCTCTTTTCACCCCTTTGTTTGTGGATGCCTCGGAGTTTCCATCAGTGGGACATCCAAATAAATAAATAGATGACATATGGACCTTTAGAGAGTGTTGTTTTGCCTCCGTCATGTTTTCATAGGTCAAGTTACATTCTAGTTAAGAAGATATCTCAGAAACACCGAGAGGGAATTTATTTTTGATTTGGCTCAAACGTCCAGGATGTGGATCAGACGTAGGTGTTTAAATGTCACTCCTCACAAAACACCATTTTCTTGTTGTTGCCATAACTCAACAATTAACGGCTAATTATGAAAATTTTAAAGCGAGGACGTTTTAGCCAGACATGGATGTAAACCTGGACGTGAGAATTGAACTGTAATAAAAACAACAGACAACAAAATGAAGTTTTGGATGACCAATCATTTATAGTGGTAGTAAATTAAACAGATTGTGTGAAACCACAGAAACTGGAGTCTTAGAAACTGTTTCCACAGCGTAAACTCATGTTAGCATGCTTGTGCTTATGTGCTTGTTTCTTATTGGGTGTAGGGCTGCTTAATAACGTACAAATTACGAATTAAATATGTGAATGAAGTATTGTGAAGCTGCAGAGAAGTCCTGGCCTGCAAACTGTTTTTTATAGACCTTATAACACATTATTTATGATATTGCAATTACAATATTAATCAGAAATAATCTCAATTAAGTATTTTTGAAGTGTGCAGCCCATCCTACACCTTGTCATATTCCACTGATAGGTCCTGCTGTTCGGGGATTACAGCTCCGGCTCTGCAGCGCTGCATGTTTCCATATTTACACTGTTGTTTTTAATATATGGAAATGGGTATTTATGTATTATTATCCATCAGTGATGAGCTTTAGCAGCCATTATGTTGCCCTGCGCGAGGTCAGCAAGTCATAAAGCATGATAAACGTCCTTAAGTAACCATAATTCATAAAGCTGACACGCCATCCTGTCCTGACGATGGCATTACATCAATGTAATGACAATTCAAAGATGGCTTTATGGAGGATTACCGGAGTGCGTGTGTGTGTGTGTGTGTGTGTGTGTGTGTGTGTGTGTGTGTGTGTGTGTGTGTGTGTGTGTGTGTGTGTGTGAGAGTGTAAGAGGTGGCTGCAGACTTGAATGGCTTCATTGTGTCTCCGCTGCACTATCTGGAGACAGAGAGGCGAGCCAACACACACACTTTGACACACACATAATGAGAAGCACTGTACTTGAATCAACAGGTCTGTTCTCTAATGGACGCTCTGACGTTAACACTGTTCGCCTCCGACTCGTCTCCGCGTACATCTGACACTTTCATACACACCGAGCAGTCGATGGAGTCTGATGAAGCCTTATCTTAAATTCTGGTGTGTAAATATTGTGTTAGTTTTAGGCGAGTGGTGAGGCTTGGGTAGAGCGGAGATAACACAGGCTGGTTTGTCAAAAACAACCAAGTCTCTTTCCAGTTCTTGAATTTCTCTTACGCTTTTTGATGCCGTTCTCGTTGCCATTTCCTTCAACTCCGATGTTTGTTTTCTGTCTCAGCCATATCTTAGATTCTGGTGTAAACATGGTTTCTATAGCGAGTTACTGCCAGAGAACATGTTAACTGATGCAAGAGATTCAAGGGCAATGACCGGAGAATCCCTAGTCCTCAGGAACAGTTCCTAACACCAACCTGCTCATGTTGGTATGTGAGGTAAAGTGTAGAAAGCGATCTCCTTTACTGGAAATATTTTTGTTAGTTTAAGGCAAAGGGTGAGGCTTGAGTAAGGTGGAGATAACACAGGCTGGTTGTTCATAAAGAACCAAGTCTCTTTCCAGTTCTTAAAAGTGTCTTACGGTTTTAGATGCAGCTCTTAAAGGTCATCGTCTCTCCAGTTCTCGTTGCCATCTCCTTCAACTCCTATGTTTGTTATCTGTAGCCGCCATATCTTAGATTCTGTTGTGTAAACGTGGTTTCTATAGCGAGTTACTGCCATGCACGATTAAGGTTTCCAGAGAACATGTTAACTGATGCAAGAGATTCAAGGGCAATGACCGGAGAATCCCTAGTCCTCAGGAACACTTCCTAACACCAACCTGCTCGTGTTGGTACGTGAGGTGTAGAAAGTGATCTCCTTTACTTGAAGGCAGGGGTCTCAAACTCAATGTCATCGCGGCGGGCCACATTGGCATTATGGTTTCACTCAAAGCAATCACACTGCGCTGATAAGAGAGACGTCAGTGAGGAGCATACTGTCCTGATCTAACGGCAGATTTAAACATAATATTGTTTTGTGATGTTGATCAGCAGGTTAGTTGCTTCACCTCGTTCCAGACGGATAATATGTCCAGGAATGTTGGATCGATTCCAAATCTTTCTTACATTCAGACCAAGAACAAGTTGACGTTGTGGATTCAGATTTCTCTTTGTCTGGTTGACACTTATAGTCTGGAGTTACATTATCTTGACAACTATTAGAGGAATTGTGACAACATTTGGGTCGAGTACTCTCCTCAGGGTTCATTATGATAACTCTGACCCTTGTGCCTTTGTCTGGTCAAAATTTCTGTATCTACTTTGGTTTATGACTTAAACCTGATAAAAAGTAAAAATCCCTGTTTGAGTTGAGGAAATAGCTCAAAATCAATGGTTTATAACAATCTTTTCTTGACCTTGAGGTCACGTGGAGGTGTGCTAGCTTTGGATTGATTTTGTTTATATTAGAGATTTCCCGATCCGATCACTTGATCGGGGATCGGAGCCGATCACGTGATTTTCAAAAGGTCGGAATCGGGAGGAAAAAAATCAGGGATCGGGATTTTTTTAATTAATTTTTTTATAAATACTTTTTTTTAATTTTGTATTCAATGTTACAAAACAAAAATGACCATGTTCAAGTCTTAAAGTCATCCTGAGGCCTTAGTTTTGGTTTCAAATGACACAACCTCATGTATGTGTTGCTTCTTTGGGGCTTGTTTTCATAGACCTGCTTATTTCTCTCAAATCTGGCAACAGAGTGGGCGCAGTGTCTAATTGTAGCAGTAAGCTAACGAGTACTGATAAGCTTTATTTTGTTGTGATCCAATGCTGCACAACTGAACTGATCCAATGCTGCTGTGAAAGAAAGAAGCTATATCCATGTTGGATAGAATATCCAATTTAAATAAAAAAATAACCTTAAGGGACAACTTGAATGCTTTTTTTTCTCTTAATGCATTGCATAAAGATCGGATCGGGAAAAATCGGTATCGGCAAATTGTCAAAATCAAATGATCGGAATCGGATCGGGAGCAAAAGAAGGTGATCGGGACATCCCTAGTTTATATGATGAGAGATTGAAACTCAAGTTCTGATCTTGGTTTATCTTTGGCAGGATGTAATGTTTAGCCAGTGTTATCCTCAGGATTCCCTGAACCTCGTGTTACTGATGTTTTGTCTTGTGCCATTATCTGGAATGTCAGTATCTACTTTGTAAAAATCTCTGTTTGAGTTGAGGAAATAGCTTAAAATCTATGGTACCAATCTTTTCTTGATCTTGAGGTCACGTGGAGGTGTGCTAGCTTTGGATTGATTGTGTTTATATGATAAGAGATTGAAATTAGAGTTGACGTAAGTGATCTGGGTTTATCTCCTCAGGATTAATTGATTCCTGACTGACTCAGACCCTACTTTGGATCATCACTAAGTACCGAAAGAAACGAAACAAAAAGCAATGTAGGACTAGGAAATAAATACAAGTGTTTCTGCATATCAACCAAGGACTCCTAAACCCAAAGAGAAAACAGAGTCTGCTTCATAATGTTTCCTTGATCTTGATTTGATTGTATAGAGCCTATTTAAAGCCTCTCTTCCTGTTAGCACTGGTTGGTTTAATCAGCTCTGTTGGCAGAGCGACAGACTGCCATTCAAAGCCCATATCTTCTATTTGTTGAATACAAATTACAGTGCAGTTACAGTCATTGTTGCATATCTCACTCCACCCATCAGTGATATGTCAGTGTGGCCTAGGTCAACATTGTTCAGTAAACTGTGCTAGTCCTGTTTGTCTAGGTTGTATAAATAGTGCATGAAAAAATCGTTAAAACTCCCTTTTGCATTCTTTATATTTGTGTCAGGGTTTGTTCTTTGTTGCAGTAACAGGAAAGGTTGGCAGTAACATGTAGGGGTGTTTCTAGAAAGATATGGTATGAGTACGGTGGCGCTGATCTTGTTTATAAGATCTATAAATGGTCTCGAGACGTAAACAACGTGACGATGGGGCTCCGTAAAAACAAAGCTATCTCTGTTCGATACTCAGATTTCTGGATTCATTACACAGCTCTTGACGAACGGAAATATTGTTTTCGGGCATAACTTTAACTAGAGATGTCCCGATCCGATCTTTTGAAAATCCCGTGATCGGCTCCGATCCCCGATCACGTGATTTTCAAAAGATCGTAATCGGGAGGAAAAAAATCGGGGATCAGGATTTTTAAAAAAAATTGTTTTTTAAATGTTGTATTCAATGTTACAAAACAAAAATGACTCTGTTCAAGTCTTAAAGTCATCCTGAGGCCTTAGTTTTGGTTTCAAATGACACAACATCATGTATGTGTTGCTTCTTTGGGGCTTGTTTTCATAGACCTGCTTATTTCTCTCAAATCTGGCAACACAGTGGGCAGGGCGCAGTGTCTAATTGTAGCAGTAAGCTAACGAGTACTGATAAGCTTTATTTTGTTTTGATCCAATGCTGCACAACTGAACTGATCCAATGCTGCTGTGAAAGAAAGAAGCTATATCCATGTTGGATAGAATATCCAATTTAAATAAAAAAATAACCTTAAGGGACAACTTGAATGCTTTTTTTTCTCTGAATGCATTGCATAAAGATCGGATCGGGAAAAATCGGTATCGGCAAATTGTCAAAATCAAATGATCGGAATCGGATCGGGAGCAAAAAAAGGTGATTGGGACATCCCTAATTTTAACATTTTACGAGGGGAAATCTGCTTTTTTGTTTGAGGGCGCAGCACCGAGAGTAAATTCCCCGGTGCAGAAAAAACCCTGGAGGTAAAAGTAAAAAAACAACCAATTTAGAGAGTTGGAACTAAGCATTAATGAATATGAAGACACAGGGAGAGTTGATCTTAACATCTTGATCCACATTTAGTGATATTTACACCAAGCCATAATGTTCCTTTGTGTGTAGGTTTGTAGTTCATGGAGGCTTTTTGTTAGATCATTTGCTGACAATATGCAACGGTTTGAGTCCCTTCTTTTTTATTGAAATTGAAAATTGTTGGAGCACAATTAAATTGCCAGACAAAAATGTTGGTTATGTGTACAGTTCAAATCAGCCTTGAATCGTGTTTACAATAAATTACACATTACATTGACATGTCACTTGCTTTTATCCAAAGCAACTTACATACTCAATCCCCACACTAAGAGCACTTTGGGGTGAAGTGTCTCAGGGACACAACGACATGCTGAGTGCAGCGGGGTTTGAACCTGTGACCCCCTGATCCCAACACCAATGCTCAACCCACTGCGCCACACGCCTCCCTACACCACATGGTAAAGGTTGTGAAAGCATTGGTTAGGCAGAAAAACTGCTGGTTTGAATTAGAAAAATAAGATTATGGTTTTGGCTCAATGGAAACCTTGTCTCCTGGGCACACACACACACACACACACACACACACGCACACACACACACACACACACACACACACACACACACACACACACACACACACACACACACACACACACACACACACACACACACACACACACACACACACATATGCTCTGACACTTCTATATCAGTGTCTCAGTGAAACACAGACTTTGCTTACTGTACGCTGCGATCAGTGGAGGAGTGACACGCAGTGAAACACGACTGGAATATAAATCAGCCGGCGGGAGACAACAGCCTGCAGACAGGGAGAAGTGTTCCTGCCGGCAGCACACACACACACACACACACACACACACACACACACACACACACACACACACACACACACACACACACATAAATAACAGACGTGATCCTCGTGTGCTCGCTTCACCTGGGAGATGTTGCCGTTGTACGCATGTAAATGTTTCTGAGGACAAAAATCTGAGCGCCAGCATTTAGTGAATTCCTCCGGTGGAAGAAATGCTTTTGTTGGAGGAAATGTCAGGTTGCAAATGAAAGAAAAATGATCTTTAGAAGAAAACTGAATGAGGATTCTTGCAGCATGGAGAAAAGACTGACATTTAGGAGACCATGTGGATTTTCGTAGTTAGGGAAATCTCCTTATCGACAGTGACCTATCCAGCTTGTTGTGTCTATTTCATGTAACTCTCTTGAATGTGGATTTAAATGACCAACACAACCTCACACACAACGTTTCAAAAGTATGCGTTTCCCAGTACTGCTGATTGACAGGCGATAACTAGGATTCTTATTTTGAAAAACACCTCATCAACAACTCCTATCAGCAAAGACTTAGCATGAACAAGATATCTTGGGCAGCTAACAGGCAAAAGTCCTCATCATGGAGTCGGTTTCAGTAAGAGAGGGTGTAATATTATTTACTTGATTTTTAATCTACTTATTCCTCAAATGCTTTTCAGGGTTGCGTTCAATAACACAAACTCTAATCTGCTTATTTCTACGAAAAGGCACACACGAAGTATCTTATTCTCATCCTCCTGTATCTATACCTATTTCTTCCTCCTCTTCCTCCTCCTCCTCTTCCTCCTCTCTGCGGGCTTCCTCTCATTACTGCCGATCTGTCAGCATCAGTGATGGAAGGCTGGTAAAGAGAGTCTGTTTTGATGTGCACATAGGGTTGTTTTTTTATAATAATATAATAAGAATAGCTTTTTTACGGGTTTTTTAGAACATTTTTTTGGACTTTTTATCGAAAGCATCACCCTCCTGTGTAAAATGTCCAAAAATGTCTGAAAAATATGGTTGAAAATGTGTTTTAAATACATATATACAATTGTGAAACATTTCCAAAAAAGGAGAGAAAATTCTCATAATTTTGTTTTAAAAGAAAAGTAGAACAAATTTGCAAAAAAAAAAATTCAAAAATTCAAAATAAATCTGTTCGATATTTATAGAAAAATATTCAATATAAAACTAAATGTGTCGTCTGCTTTAAACTGTACTTGTAGATATTGGTTTTATGTGATTTATTGACAGTGGTTAAAGCCGCCACAGTGTAAATAAAGTAATCGTCGCCTTTTTTATTTACACACACTGCGGTGTGTTGATTCATCCCGCCTGGATGAACAGTAAATCTGCTCTTTCTCTATTCAAACCCTGCTTTCTATAAGCATTGAATGCTGGGAGACAAAGTCAGTGTGAAACAGGAAGTGAGTGCTTTGCTGTTCATTCTGATGTACTGGCACATTTTAACATCTATAATCTGCTCTTAAAGTCTCACTGACGAGGCATGAAGTCACAGAAACCCCCCGGCTGTTTCAGGAACATAATGCAGCGTGTTGTCACCAAATAGAGACGCTGTTTGTGCCTCGGAATTATCCAATTTATCTTCGTGGGCCAACAGCTGCGTTTGTGTTCGCGTCGCACCGCAGTTAAACCACAGAAACAGCCTCACTATTGTCGGCTGAAGTCAGGAATTTGTTGTTGTGTTTCGGTTCAAGACTCTCTTTGTCCTTTACGGGAAAGTTAATCTACCACAAATCTACAATCTATAATACTCACTTGTACCGAGACGTATGCATGAATGCGACATATTCACAATAGAGCAGGAATGAGTCCTAAAACCCATAAATCAGTCAGCATTTTAGCGGTTCCTGTTCCCTTGTCTGGAAGTCCAATGGGAATTTTGATGGATGCCTCAAATAAAGTCTTAAAAAGAGTTTAAGAGACGGCTGACTTTCACTATGCCGAAAACTAGATTATCTTGCTAAACAAAATATGTAAATATCATAAATTACAGAGCTTTTTTTCTGCAATAATCCAAGGAATGAGTCAGCATTCAGCATTTCCTCTCCCCTGGTCTGGAGGTCAATGGCTTTCTGAATGTGTTTTTTGTTGTTATCCTGAAATAAAGTCTGTGGTTAACACGAGCTGAAGTCATGTGACCGTGCTGTCGTTCCTTTATAGCCCAACATTAGCCACCTTTAGCTTAGCGGTGGTGACGTGAAGTCATGTGACCGTGTTGTAGTTCCTTTATAGCCCAACATTAGCCTCCTTTAGCTTAGCGGGGGTGACGTGAAGTCATGTGACCGTGCTGTAGTTCCTTTATAGCCCAACATTAGCCACCTTTAGCTTAGCGTGGTCACGTGAAGTCATTTGACCGTGCTGTAGTTCCTTTATAGCCCAACATTAGCCTCCTTTAGCTTAGCGGTGGTGACTTGAAGTCATGTGACCGTGCTGTAGTTCCTTTATAGCCCAACATTAGCCTCCGTTAGCTTAGCCGTGGTGACGTGAAGTCATGTGACCGTGCTGTAGTTCCTTTATAGCCCAACATTAGCCTCCGTTAGCTTAGCGGTGGTGACGTGAAGTCATGTGACCGTGCTGTAGTTCCTTTATAGCTCAACATTTGTTTTTCTCATTGTGTTATACTCCTTAGTTTCCTCTCGTTAAGAATAACCTCACATCACCCCTCTGAATCACCTCCTGTCTCCTTTGTCTTTGCCTGTTGCACTAATTACTCTCATTAAAGAAGTCTTCTTTAACCGTGATGCCCGTTAAGGTCACAGACATTTTGTTTTTCTCTTCTCTGTTGCTGGGGAGGCTTCCCTTCTACTTTTTTTCTGTACAGTTGGTTGATTGAAAGAGAAGTGATCCAGGAAATGAAGGTTATTCTGCTCCCCACGCTGTGAGCAGGAAATTGAATGAGCAGTGAAGGGTTTTGGTGGGGAGGGTTTGCAGAAAGTTTAGTGTCCCTGCTGTGTTTAGGTCAGAGAGAGCAGAGCAATCAAAGAAGGTATTTCCACCTCTCAGATTGTCTAATTTGAAAATCTTAACGGTCTATTAACGTTGTTTATTCGTCTGAGTTTCAGGCATTGCCTTTCATTTCTCAAGCGGGGAATTGTACTCAGGGTTTTGTAGTTTTTAATATTGCTCCATACTCAGGATCAAGAAATACTCACCTGATTATCCAAAACCTAATAGAAAAATATACATTTAGGCTAGAAAAAAGTCAGAAAATGTCTATTAAATTCATGCCAGAAATACGTAAAACATTTCTGGAAAAATGTATTTTAATAAAATAGAAGAAAAGTGTGAAAAAAGTCATTGAACAAATTTAGGAATTTGCAAAAACATACGGTAAAAAAATGTATTTTAAACACACGTGAAAAATGGGTTAGGATTAGGTGATAGGTTAAGGTGCAGGACATCTCTAAGCGGTTGACCAATCACAAAAGAGCCTGCCAGCTAACACAGTAGAGACACTTAATACTGATATACAGCTGAATATTAGCAGAACACGTCCTCTTCTTGTATTCTTATTATTTTCCAGTGTCATATAAAAGTATTTATTTATTTATCTGTTCATTAAAGATGATAATTCTTCAGCTGCATCTCCATATGTAAACAAGCACTTAGAGGGCGATCAATTACATGCAGATGTCCTTAATTTACCGTCACACTGAGGAAGTCCTCACATAACGAGTGGGCCTCTCAACGTCCTCTGCGTGTGAATGTGTGTGTGTGTGTGTGTGCATGTGTGTGGCTGATGATGATGATGATGATGAGGAGGAGAAGCAGACAGATGTTTGCTGAGGATCTCAATTACAATCCGCTGCTTTATGGAAATGTGTGTAAGTGCAATTTAATTCCTGTGGACCAAAGGAAAGTGTATTTAGAGATAGATAGATAGATATAAAGATAGGTAGGTAGGTAGGTAGGAAGGTAGGTAGGTAGGTAGGTAGATACTTTATTCATGCCAAATTGGGAAATTATTTTGTTACAGGACCAGTGTTTAATATTTAATAAGTTCAGTCACTGCTGACCAAAGCTTCACCATCAAACTCATGCCCTCTCTTTGCATGTTGCAGGATATTTGGGTGTCTCATTCTCTGTGGCATCTCTCTGTGTGTTCAGGTGAAGTCGTTCTGCATCATTAGAGACTAAAACAACCAACAACCGATTATGATTTTTCTTGCACAGTCTCTTTTGCAAGTTAAATTCTGCTTTTACAGGCACATCTAAATCACTGAAACACAAGCCACACTGGATTTAAACAGCTGAGGTTGTGGACATAAAGGAATTTAAATCGTGTATATAGGATGCAAACCGTAAACAAATAGTACAACATTCTCCCACAGGCTCCGATTTCCTGTATATAAACGTGTCGTGCTGAGTACTAACATGTTTCCTTTAAAGGAGCATTCTCCACACAGGGTTTAGAGAGATGTCTTCACACAGAAAAGCATCACGTTTAGGGATGTCCCGATCACCTTTTTTTGCTCCCGATCCGATTCTGATCATTTGATTTTGACAATTTGCCGATACCGATTTTTCCCGATCCGATCTTTATGCAATGCATTAAGAGAGAAAAAAGAAAAAAAGCATTCAAGTTGTTCCTTAAGGTTATTTTTTTTATTTAAATTGGATATTCTATCCAACATGGATATAGCTTCTTTCTTTCACAGCAGCATTGGATCGAAACAAAATAAAGCTTATCAGTACTCGTTAGCTTACTGCTACAATTAGACACTGCGCCCACTCTGTTGCCAGATTTGAGAGAAATAAGCAGGTCTATGAAAACAAGCCTCAAAGAAGCAACACATACATGATGTTGTGTCATTTGAAACCAAAACTAAGGCCTCAGGATGACTTTAAGACTTGAACATGGTCATTTTTGTTTTGTAACATTGAATACAAAAAAAAAAAAAAAGTATTTATTAAAAAAAAAAATAAAAAAAAAAATCCCGATCCCCGAATTTTTTTCCCGATTCCGATCTTTTGAAAATCACGGAACGGGACATCTCTAATCACGTTTGTTTGGATTCTCCACCGTCTGCATGGTGCAATCACTGCTTTAAAGCCCAGAAGTGCACAGGAAATGAAGAGAGATGATTTAAAACAATTTAAACATTCCACTTGCCTCCAATCAGCCGACGCAGAATAAGTGGATCATCAAACCGCTGCGAGCATCTGCTGGAGTTTAA
Organism: Notothenia rossii; assembly: GCF_949606895.1. NCBI lineage: Eukaryota > Metazoa > Chordata > Actinopteri > Perciformes > Nototheniidae > Notothenia > Notothenia rossii. The sequence goes on along the minus strand of NW_027640013.1, from coordinate 8,503 downwards.
TTTCAAGGAATCAACAGAGTGGATGTTTTACCTTTAGTCAGGAAAAAGACAGCTTGACTCCTGCTGATTAAAGTAGATCAAACTGGGCAGGACAAACTCTATTCCCACAACACTGAGAAAAAAACCGTCTCTCAACTCTTTCTAATTCCTCCAAATGTGTAAAAGAACTTGAGTAAGGGTCATACCATAGTTGTTCATAGTATCCGTGCCTATTGGCTTTTACCTGGGCCTATGCATGTGCTTTTCTAGAGCTTTTAATCATGCGTCTATGAGTTTCTTTTAATAATAATAATAATTCCTTATATTTATTATAGTCCTTTTTCCATGACCTTTACAGATACACATTACCCACACATGTAACGGTCATGTACTGTGGACAATACCCACAGGAGCAAGTTCAGGTGAAGTGTCTTGCCCAAGGACACAACGGCTTTACAGAGGCAGCGGGTTTCGCTCCCTTGATCTGATGATCAATGCACAGCCCAAATGAAAAATTGAAAAACAAATAAAAACAAGCCTTTAAGGCAAAATCTGGCACATTTACACGATCGACTAAAAAGTGCTCGTGTCAATTAATGTACATTGTCCCTTCTTAAATAAATAAATACAAGGAGAAATGTGTTAGCCTCAAAGCTAGCTACAGTTCTGGCTAACTTACGGTGGACCATCTTCTGCAGTTTTTTGTTAATTGTACATTTTAATTAGAGCATCTATCGGTCATATATCGATATATATGGTCCAAGGGTTCATTTTGTAGCATGTTGGGAGCTATTGTTGAATTTGAATCTCCGTGTTAAACAGCCTGTGGTTTTTATCCGTGCCTATGCATGTGCTTTTCTATCTGTTGCATGTCTATGGTTTTGCATACACGCTTTTAATCATGTGTTATTGCCTGTGTTTATGTGCCATCAACATGCCAGATGAAACCAGATCCTTACGGCCCGTCCACACAACCGCTTCAAAAAAAGCTTGCCGGCGAGCGTGTCTGAAGTTCGACCAACAACCAATCACATGAATCCCCCGCCCCTGACACACAAGCAGCGGTTTGATTGGCTAGAGCTTGTACTGGCATATGATTTGATTGGCTGACACTTCCACCGAAAGCTTCAGAAGCTTCAAAAGTTGAACATTGCTCAACTTTTGCAGCCTGACGGCCCGTCTACACTACAGGCATGAAAAAATCTTGAAGCTGGGCGTGTCTGAAGCTTGGCGATTTTTTGCGAGCAACCAATCACATGAATCTCCCGCCCCCGACATACAAAGCAATAGCAATGTTAAAACGAAGTAAACTGGATATAAACTCTCCAAACAGGCGAAAAAACTATCAGTTTCACCCACTGTCTCTGCCACCTCCCTCCATGCCTGGTTCCTCCGGTTTGTATCCCGGTAAATAGTTCCGGTCGTAAAGAACCGGGTAATTTGCTACCGTAATATCTCGTTTGGAATATGAGGAAATGAACTGCGGTCTGGCTCTCCCAGCTTGTACGCGGTTTGATTGGCTGAGCTTGCACTGGCGGGATTTGCATAAACGGAATTTGATTGGCTGATGCCAAGCATCGAGCCTCAAAAGTTGAACATTGTTCAACTTTTGATGCCGATAGATGCTCGTGATGCTTGCAAAGCCATGCCATGCTCCCCACAATGCAGTTCGGCGAAGATTACAAATCTTCTACGTCACCCCATTCAAGTGAATGGGCGAAGCGTTGAAAGCATTTTTTGATGCCTGTAGTGTAGACGTACCGTGACACGCCAGGAAAGCTCCGCTCTGCTACCCACAATTCAGTTCGGCGAAAAGCGAGGCAACGTGACGTCACCCCATTCAAAGTGAATGGGCAGACGCGTTGGAAGCCGTTTTTGAAGCTGTCGAAGCTGTAGTGTGGACGGGCCGTGAAGGTCCCCAAAGCTCTGAAAAAGATCAATTTGCTGGTCGTCATGGATCCCATTGTGTTTGTTATTTTACGAGCTGATGTGTGACTAAACAACCCTCCACACTTCACAATCCTGCTGTAAATGATGACTCATTAACAACAAAGAACACAAATGTTTTTAACAAATGTGTTATAGTGTAAGTTAGCGGCACTAATAGCAGGTGCTGTGAACATGTGTCTGATTAATCTCTGTACCTCGATCTCATTCAACACAGCACTGTGCACGGTGTTAGCTCTACATAGACTCCACTAAATCATTCATCCATGTCACTGTGTTCATTATTTCGGTGCTCATCATGTCTCTGAGCTGAACTCCTTTTTGTTATTCTCTGCCTGAAGCCATTTGTAGTTCTTCGTCTCGTTGTCGCCTCCGGTGTTGTTTTTCAGGAAGAAAATGAATAATGCATCTCGAAGGTATCTGCGGCGAGAGACAGAGCGAGGCAGCAGGAGGAATAATGACAGTGAGGTGTCAGATCGAAAAAGGTGTCAATAGTTGTTGTTTGTTTGTGTGCATCCAGGATTAGCACGAGTGCTCCATAGCAGGAGAGAGAGCCGTAAACAGCCTGCGGATATTTACCTGCTCTCAGAGGATTGCACATGCTAACATACGCTAACACACGGAGCTCAGGGTGCATGACATTTCATCTGTTTGACTGTTTCCTGCACGTTCCTATAACCAGGGGTGCACACAACTTTCTCAGTGAGGTACTGGAGTCAGTGTTTGGCACTCCAACTTCTGGCTCCCCTCCAAGTTCCCATGAAGCCCCCTGTATCGCGAATGTCAGCGGGGGGGGGGGGTAGTGGAGTGCAGAGCTTCGTGACCACAGCACGTGTGAACGTTGTGATCAGCTGTTTTAGCAGACCGACGTTAACAGCTGCCCTGTCTGTGCACACGGAGACCGACTCTGTCGTCCGGGGATCTAACCGCCTTCTGGAAAAGCTTCACAAGTACGTCGGTGCTTTGTGACACAAGTGATGGTACGCATTTCAGATTGTTGCCGCGCATGCGTACCTGCCTACCACTTATGTGCACCCCTGCCTATAACCTTTAATGTGTGTTGTCTCATGTTCTGGATCTGCAGATAGAAGGGCACTGGAGATGCTAGCACTGTTAGCATGCTGCCAAATGCTATCAAAACACACCTACGGCACGGAAACATGACCTGAGAAACAAAAATGCATTTATTACAGAGTGCATTCAGACAAATACAAACACTGCATGTGAAACAATAAACACACATAACAATGTTATGGTGTTTTCTATGCTACTTGCCGCTTTTAAATTATAATAACAGAACAAATTTAGTTTCTATGTTAGTTTACATAAACTTTGGTTCTTTAAATATATTTCTTTGGACGTTTAACATGTTTTTAGGGTGGAAATCAGTCTTGAACCTGTGACCCGCTGATCTGAACACAAACGCACAACCCACTGCGCCACACACCGCTGTCATGTGACCTAAATCCAATAGAACAATCCCATTGAACCAGGGAGACGCTGCCTTCAGGCTCCAACAGAGAAACACGACCCCTGCACCATCCCATAGTCGCATGTTCTCGTCTGCAGTCTGATTAAAATCATTCAGCAGGTTTTTCCTGATTTTGAAACAGATCAGAGGTCGTGCAGAAATCTGCCGAGTCCTGTCCGAGCCAGCGCTGATTGGTCTGGATGAAAAGCCGAATGTTGCTGATGGAAGAGCAGCGAGTTCCCGAGCAGATGTTTTTAAATTGAAACTTCCCTTTCACTCTGAGACGGGTCACTGTGGGGTCAGAGGAGGATTTAGAAACCCCAGTGGAAAAAGGGAGTGAAGCTCGTTCTTTAAGAAGTTCTATTTCCTTGGTTTTTATTATTCTGGTGCCGTAACTTCATTTGTTCATTCCTTTTTCTCTGCTAAATTATTCTCCTAAATGTCAAGTCTGAACACGAGAGGGTGTTATGGTGAAAAAAGCAACACACACACACACACACACACACACACACACACACACACACACACACACCGTCGCTGTCCGTTACACAAACAGCAACTGCTGCTCAGCTGCTTTAACACAGAAACAGAGCTGCAGGCGCCACACAGAGGACGTGTGTGTGTGTGTGTGTGTGTGTGTGTGTGTGTGTGTGTGTGTGTGTGTGTGTGTGTGTGTGTGTGTGTGTGTGTGTGTGTGTGTGTGTGTGTGTGTGTGTGTGTGTGTGTGTGTGTGTGTGTGTGTGTGTGTGTGTGTGTGTGTGTGTGTGTGTGTGTGTGTGTGTGTGTGTGCGCTCAGGGTCGTGTGAGGTGAGGTGCGAGGTTGTGGGATGAGTCAACAGACGGGTTTTGGAGTCAGCCGTCCTGCACGGATTACATTTCAGTTGAAAGCAGCACATGCACTGAATCTTTCTGAGAGGTTTCACTTCCACAACGTCTTCTTTCAGACGAGTGGAAAGAGAACACCTGAAATCCACGTCCAGGAGTTTATTTGACTAACTTTGTGTCTGCGGGTTTACCCGAAATTCACCAACAGTTAGCATAACATCACGCCTCATTAGCATATTTACATACAACATGTGTGAAAACTAGTATTCTACCATATTCATCTGCAGTGTTCACGACATGTTTGCTTTTTACAACCAACATATCTAAAGGCCGTTTCCTCCAGAATCATTTTTACTCTCTAAAATGTTTTCTGTGAGTTCTTTTTTGAAAGATTACATCACATGTCACTTGTTAGACGTTTTTATCCAAAGCAACTTACATACATTCAGTACTGTGGACAATCCCCAAAGGAGCACTTTGGGGTGAAGTGTCTCAGGGACACAACGACATGCTGACTGTAGTGGGACTCGAACTTTGGATTTGAAGTCCAGCATACTATCCTCTGAGCCGCAGCCTCCCAGAAAGATAACAGTATTTCCAAATATTGTTTTTGATTCGACCTCTTCTGATGAAATATACCAGTTTGTTCGACGTACCTTGAATTCTCTCCACTGAATTATTTCTTCAAATATTACGAATTTTTTAAATGACATTTAAAAATATAATCGACTTTCTTTAAAACACATTTTTAAACCTTTTTTTGTCTAAAAATCACAACTTTTCTGTCCCATTATTACAACTTCCCTCTGAGTTTCCTCTCAGTAGAAATCTCTCACGCCACACCGTCCCCTTTAATTCCTCTCTGTATTCTGAAGCTTCAATATTTATACGAACTTTCTCACTAAAAACACGCAGAAAACCACTTTTTATGGCGCTGTTTGCTCATGTATGGACTGTCTCTCAACACAAGCATGCTGAAGTCTAAGATATGCACCAACTTTCCCTTCCTACTTTCAGAAAAACAAATCTGTCTCAAACTGTTGCCACACATTAGCTGCCTTATTATCACCGTGCATAACACTCCCATTAAACCAGACATGTTCAGACCTCCAGACGTTTACTCTCTCCGTGATTTTGTCAGAGTTCTCCGGAGCGTCGGTGCAGAGGATATATTTCTCAGACAGACTGAACATGAACTGCAGGTCAGGTTTATTTATATTATTAATATCAGACTTTACTAACCAACTATCAACTCTCTAAAAACGCTTTTGATATCTCACGTTCCCGATGTGAGAGTGGTTCTGGTTTTTAGGATCTCTTCCTGCCTGCTACGTGTATTCATGCTAATCCTGCATAAATAACACATGAAGTACTTTTTAAATGATACATAAATACATAAAACCTGCCTGTTAAATACAAAATATTGCTTTGAATATTTTCTCTCAATTGATTTAATTAAAAGAATATATTATCATTTTTGTAATTAACTATTTAGATGCCTAATTAAGGGAAAACAATTGATATTGAAACTGAGAATTATTATTATTGATAAATAATTAACTTTAAATAATATATTTAATTTTAATTGTTTTATATATTTAATTCTTACTTTTTGATTATTTAAATTCGTCTCGTGTGATTCAAGAGGATCCAAACAAGGATTTTATATATTTTGCATTAACCAAATATTGCGCTTACAGCAATTGATTGCACAAGTCTAATAATAAATAAAACACACATCTGCCCTCACACACATCTGCCCTCACACACATCTGCCCTCACACACATCTGCCCTCACACACATCTGCCCTCACACACATCTGCCCTCACACACATCTGCACTCACACACATCGGCACTCACACACATCTGCCCTCACACACATCTACACTCACACACATTTACACTCACACACATCTGCCCTCACACACATCTGCCCTCACACACATCGACACTCACACAGATCTGCCCTCACACACATCTGCCCTCACACACATCGGCACTCACACACATCTGCACTCACACACATCTACACTCACACACATCTGCCCTCACACACATCGGCACTCACACACATCTGCACTCACACACATCTACACTCACACACATCTGCCCTCACACACATCTGCCCTCACACACATCTGCCCTCACACACATCTGCCCTCACACACATCGGCACTCACACACATCGGCACTCACACACATCTGCCCTCACACACATCGGCACTCACACACATCGGCACTCACACACATCTGCCCTCACGTAGACCCGTAACACTGGGTCATTAAAGAAAGAAACCTGACAGGTGAGATACGGAGATGTAGGGAAATAATCCAGGCTGCAAATATTAGACTTTGATAAGATAAGAAACGTTTATTGATAATGTACCGGTAAATTAAATGTCATTTGGGGCAAGCCTGTAGATGCATTATTATTATTACATATTTTTATTTGCCTTTATATATTGTTTCCATTCATTTAATTAATTTTATTATTTTCCTCTTGATTATTTCGATGCCTTTGGAATAACCCGAGGATTTATGGTGGCTATAATTGAGAGACCTTTCTAAGCCTCTTCTGAGATATTGCAGTTGTATCCACACACTGTATTTACCCAGAGGTGATTGGTTGTCACATTATTTCCAAAGCGTTATCTTTAAGCTTTAAGCTAATCCTGGAAATCTGTGACATTTTCATTAACGTCTCATCCTCTGAACGCTGCTCTGCTGGAGCTCATGCTGCTTCTGTTTACTCCAAAATAACTGCTTTTAATTATAAAACATAAAAAAAGTTCTTAAGATGCAAAAATCCATAACGATGATAAAAAGAGTTTGCAAATGAATAAGTAATAAGGCTTTACCAGATAGTACAACGTTTGACTCAAATCTTTGACATTTACATTCTTAAGGTATTCGGCTTGTTGCCGTAGAGACCCTACATACTGATATACACCTGGACATCAGCAGGAGAGGACTCTTTAAAGTAGAGACACTACACACTGATATACACCTGAACATCAGCAGGAGAGAACTCTTTAAAGTAGAGACACTACACACTGATATACACCTGAACATCAGCAGGAGAGGACTCTTTAAAGTAGAGACACTACACACTGATATACACCTGAACATCAGCAGGAGAGGACTCTTTAAAGTAGAGACACTACACACTGATATACACCTGGACATCAGCAGGAGAGGACTCTTTAAAGTAGAGACACTACATACTGATATACACCTGAACATCAGCAGGAGAGGACTCTTTAAAGTAGAGACACTACATACTGATATACACCTGAACATCAGCAGGAGAGGACTCTTTAAAGTAGAGACACTACATACTGATATACACCTGAACATCAGCAGGAGAGGACTCTTTAAAGTAGAGACACTACACACTGATATACACCTGGACATCAGCAGGAGAGGACTCTTTAAAGTAGAGACACTACATACTGATATACACCTGAACATCAGCAGGAGAGGACTCTTTAAAGTAGAGACACTACATACTGATATACACCTGAACATCAGCAGGAGAGGACTCTTTAAAGTAGAGACACTACATACTGATATACACCTGAACATCAGCAGGAGAGGACTCTTTAAAGTAGAGACACTACATACTGATATACACCTGGAAATACGCAGAACATGTCCCTTTATAATAAAATAGTGTGTAACTAATTTAAATCTTAATAATGAACTTTCTAAAATCAAGGATGTTCTGTGTGTGTTTGTTTCGTAGCGTTATGAATTAAAATACGAGAACGCACATTCAAAGCTTCAAACGGTAACAGGGAAAAAATAAGCTTCAAATAAAAGAAACATGACATTTAGTTCCGGCCTAGATAAAACAATCCAGACCTTTTAGCTTTGTGTGAAATCAGAGCGCTGTCGTCTCCTGTCTGGAGGAAAAGCTTGAAAACACTTGGCACAAAACATCAGTTCCTCCTGTTTGCAGGGCCTTCAATAATTAGATCAGCAGGGTAATGTTTCCCCCGTCAGATAAACCCCTTTAGCGTTATCGCCCTCGCATTAAGGTTGTAATCGCAGAACTCGATTAACCCACGAGGATTACTGAACCTCCTGGAGGCGCCTCCACAGATTAGGGATGTCCTGCTCGGGGATATCCAACCTGCCGGCTGATATGAGGAGAACAAGCTGTTTTTGGGGTGTGTCATGACAGGGTTAGGGTTAGCTTTCACATTTGAGCTTATGGTGTAAACAATGGAAAAAACCTGCTCCAACATGAAGTAAAAACACGTGTGAAAATGAGGTG